>NW_013667058.1:76315-113758 GCF_000517525.1 Limulus polyphemus
CTTAACAGTAAATGTTTTTTTTTCCTTCTTAAATAATCTTATTGCAGCCACCATTCTTTGAGAATTGATTTGACTATAAGTAATTTAGTGTTATGAGTTAGTTTTCCTTTTTACAGCAAACTGCAATTATATTTTTGTGAGAAAAAAAAAGAACGGTATTGTTCTTTTCCGGTGTCATTGAGGCTATAAATACTATAAAACAAGTGTGGTATGGAGCATGGCATGCGTTTTGTACCTTCTCATTTTGATGTTATAATTTTCACATTTCTTCGTTTATTGTAAGTCTATGAAGTTTTTGCATAACGTATGGTCCAGAAAACCAGTAAGCTGACTTTGTTCTATCTGTCGTTTCCCCTTTCTGTCCATGCTGTTATGCATTGCTGTAATACTACATTTTGTGCAATAACGTATACGACATGTAGGCAATATTTCGAGATTACAGCTTTCCATATTTTAAATTAAAATGACCAGTCATGTGGTAGCGCTAGTCACTATGGGTATTTACAACCTTTCTTATTAAGTAATAAACTTTGCGTTTAAACAATTTACACGGGATCTCAAGCGAGTTGATTGACATAAAAAAAAAGTTTACATGATCCACTAGTCCAGTATCAAACGCAAGTACGCACACTGTTTTTTGTCTTTGTTGATAAATAAATGTTATTTTAGTTTGGTATTACGCATCGCGTTGTCAAGTCTCTGTATTTCTTACCTTAAACTCAGTGAGTTTAGTTAAATTGAGCATTATTTCGTGATTAATCCTACCGATCTTCCCTTTGTAAAGTGGATCTACTTAGTACTATTTGAGGAAATCATATTACCCTGAGAAATAACCGTTTAATAGTAATAATCCTTGCAGACAGAAGGTTGAAGTGTACTGCTCTAATAAAAATAAATACTTTACATATATATTTAATTTAATAATTGTAAATATGGATTTTCATCATTCAACATATCGACTTCGTTTCTGAGATTTTCCAGTAGCTTTGATGATAAAACATTGACGTAGGAAGCAAGTTTTAAATGGGCAGGCCATTGCTACAGCTAAACAATGTGTGCAAAACATGCCATTTCTAGGGGTGTGGGGGGCATGTCCCCTAGAAATTTTTAAAAAATATAATGCTATGAGATTGGATCTTCAGCCATTTTAACTATAAATACTGCATACACACAACGTAATGTATTGAATTAAGGAAACAACTTGTGTATACGGGCATCGTAGTACTTTTCTAGACAGAGATCCTTCGTATTGTGTACTATTGCCTTGGACATATGGACGACTTTTCCCACTGACCTTCTTTGTGGTCGTGGACTGTCGTCTGCTACAAATCGCCACATTATTTATTATGGCTGAGGTACAACTTGTTGTAGGCCTCTTTCTGGATAGTTCTAGTGCTTCTAGTTGTTCCATGTTACTTTGTTTTCTCATGACGTTGGGTATCTCCATCGAGAAATTCTTAATCCTCTATCTGAACACATCTTCGTGATTGGATTCGATGAATATTTTACCTCGGATTGGGCCATTACATACAATTTCCAAAGTAATCAATTTTAGTGCATAATGCTATCGATTATACTAAATAATGTGAAAATGTAGTTTTGATACATCATTCCACGTGAGCTAATATGAACAGTGGTTGTCACACGAATTAGTGATTTTAATATTCGAAATCATATATATATATAATTTACTCAACCCCCAATATGTTATAATTGTTACAAAAATATGATAATAACTAATCGGATTTATGTGATGCATTGAATAAAAAATTAACACTTGTTAGTAGGTCCATTTCTTGTAGTAAATACGGTTATGGGGAAGGAGAAGGTCTTAACTCTCCACATTACTTTTTCACTTGCCATATGTCAATAAAGAGTAAGCAACTTTCAAAGATAAATAAACGATACTACAAGTTTAAAATCAAGTATTATGTAATATATTCATATGTATTATTTCAGAAAGAAGTATCATTAACTTGTATGTTGGTTGTACTTGTACTTCCTCTGCCAATTTGGATTTGAATTTCTGCCATTTTAGATTGAATAATTCAAAAAAAACCTTGTTTTCAAATTTTAACTACATTTCTCCCTATTACACATTGTCCATCTAAGCTACCTACACAGGTAAAACAGTTAACATGGAGAGTTGGGGCCATCTCTGTGGAGACAACCTCGATCAAACATTTTTACACCGACATTCTGAAGCTCAAACTTCATGCTTGGAAGTAATGCAGTCCTTTACACAAAAGAGGCCATTTTTCGGTGGTGTTCTAAACATAGGAAGCTTTTTGAGTCCCCATTATATCCTGCCTACTCAAATCTTTTCGCATCCTTCATACCAAAAGGCCTTTTCAATTACCTAACTGAAATATTAAGATTGTATTACATACTTTGTCTCATCATCCCTTCGAGCCTTTAGCCTCATGTTCGATTTATAATTTTTGTCTTAAAGTGTATTTTTTGTTGTTGCAGGCTTCGGTCCGAGTTGTTGACACTGCATGTGCGCAGAACTCTTTTATCATTCTACTTATGTCCTGCTATACCTGGATAGATCCTTCCTTCTAACAACTCTGGCAGCCAGGGAAGGGAATAAATCCTTGTCACCAATTCATTTGCAGGATATTTCTCACCTTTACGACCGCTTGGACTCCATTCATTTGTTGTCCTGTAAGGGCCTCGGGAGTTATGTAGCTCGCACTATCTCCGTTTGAAGTACTAGAAATGAACTATTTAATCATTAGGATCCTTTGGTTTACCGCGATTTATTCCCAGTTACCTTAACGACGTGGCTTCGCAAATTGATCCACATTGCATATTCAGGACTATGCATAAAGGAAAAGAACCTTCCAATCCTGGCTGAATGCATCCATGGCTAAAACCAAAGGATGTGGAACTGGAGACCGAAAGAGAGGAAGCTTGACATTCAAATGAGTGGCAAATAGATCCAGTTGTGAAGTATCCAACTGAAAACATAACCTTTGGAATACCTGTGGATAGAATCTTGTCTGAAAGGGCAGACAAACCATGACAAGATTGGAGGTGCCTGGTATGTGGCAAGCCAGCAAACGAATTTGATGTCTGTGAGCACAGAAGAGATCTAGAGTGCGGGAACATAATCAAGTGCCCCTTGACTGCTAATGTAAGAGATAACTGTCGAGTTGGCAGAATGAACCATAACTATCATGCCCTGCAGAGATGTCAGAAAATGAGCCATTGCCCCATGAACAGCAAGGAGTTCACAGCCCAGAGGGATAATAGCCTCCAGTTATGTTTAAGTCTCCAAAAGAGACAGAACCTCTCACACGGGGAGAAGGTTCTGATAGTACCCTCTGAACTAAAAACTCCATGACTCACAGACAAAGAGGAGAAAGCTGGGCTCAATTGAGATGTGAGTTGAAAAACACCTATAGATTAACAAGATATTAAATGGGGTGGATAACACACGTATCCACCTTCATAATCAAACCCACCAGAGCATCTTCTCTGTGGAGAAGTCGTGTGTGTGTGAGGAAGGCTGCAAAGCATGGAGTTAGAAGAAGCCAGTCGTCCATATAATGATAGAAATTAAGCCCACAAAAATGTAGGAAATGGGCAAACAACCAGACCACTAGACAGAAAACGTAGGGTGCCAATGCCAGCCCAAAAGGAAGAGCTCAGAATTGATAAACGTGATCCTCGTGGATGAAATGTAAATGGCGTGTAGCCCAAGCAATAGGCATTTGAAGGTAAGCATTGGACACTTCCGAATCTCGTCATTCAAAGTCCTGGAAGAAAAGCCATATGAGAGACAAGTAGGTTTTCATGGTGAACCAAAGCACGTCAAAGAAGTGTTTAAAATGTTAGAGATTGATAACAGGACGCCAATCCCCTTTCTTTTTGAGAATAACAAAAAGTCGGGAATAGAATTCAGGAAGCACAGGAGAAGCCTGTCTTGAACTGCTTCTGTGAGATACTGGTAGGAAGTGGGAGCTTGAGGGAGGAAATGGATTAGGAGAAAGGATAAGGCAGGAGGTGTGAGGAAAAAGAGGGAGAGTCCTGACAAAACTCAGAACTAGGTACTACAGTTAATAAGGAAGGGGAGAGATCAAATGACACGGGTGACAAAGACCAAACAGAACATACCATAAAATTGGTAACTGAGTTTAGGTGCTTAAACAGGCTGAAAATGTGCCTGCACAGCAAAAGAGGGGGTAGAAGGCTGTCCAAGTCTGCATCATCCTGATCTAAGTCCTCAGGTAATAGCAAAATTGCTTGTAGATCCCTCAGCCCGCATGAAAGAAGTATATCCCGAAGAACTATGGCTGACACTTCCTCCGCCGCACCCGTTGTGACGGGCTGTTGAACAATGGTACCGTGCTAATTTTACTAGTAGAAGGCGATGCAGCCCTTGTCTGTAGTCAGATCCGAATGTTTATATTATTTGTCTTCCCTTGTTATCGTGCTTTCTAGATGTTTCATAAATATAATAGCTAAAAAATGCCTCAAACGACTTGTCGTGTGCCTGGATGTTCTAAGAGAGGTGGTCATTCATGGCCTTCAAATCTGGAATTGTCTAGAAAATGGCTTTATGCATTCAGACGGGATCAGTAGAAACTGGAAAAAGGAGTTGTGGCATGACTACCACTTCGCGCATTACATCTATGTATCTGTAATTAGATACATAGGCCTATGTTTAGTAAAGTTTTTTAATAATTCTGACCTTCATTTAGAAATTTGTCTAAATATATTCCCATTTTATAACTTTTTTATGTTGAGTCAAGTTTTAAACTCTCCACCATGTCCCATTTAGCTAAGCTTAGTCTACAAACCAGGTGCCATTTCAAGTGTGTTCAGCTGGTTCAAAACAATCACACTGCAATCCATGAGAACCTAGTGAGCACTGAAAATAATAAAATGTTTCAACCAGCCAGTAGTTGAAACACCCGAGGAAACGATTCTAGCCCTATAAAATGTCAGTGACAGTGTCAAATACACATATTTAAATGTGAACAAAAGTTAATCATTATTTTCATTCAATAGCTACAATTATATTGTTTTATTCATCAATTTAGAACAAGTTCTTACTAAAATATTGAAACTATGCTTGTTTTCATGCAACAAAACAATAGTCTGACACTGTATTATCGCTCACATTATTTTATTAACTGATGATCAAATCGGCTTTTCTGAAATTAAGTGGGAGTTTCGAGGCTAGTGGCGAGCAAAAATTTGCGCACTAGAGGACAGCCAAATCGAGAACAGCTGTAAGTATGAGAGGAGGTAAGTAATGGTATCAGAATTTCAGGATATTACCGAGATGGCATGCTGAGATAGATGACCTGCAGTGTTCTATTTTAGACTTATAGGCTACCACTGAGATAGATTACTAAAACTATTTTTTTTAGATTTGTATATCATTATAAAAATAATTTGTACTAGCATTTGTCACCATTATAATAATGTTTTGTTTTTTACCTGCAATAGTAATTTCTCAAATACAAAATGAAAAAATAAGACTTGCTCAGAATTTATTGAACATTTCACATTTGTAATTAACCAACCATTATTCCCTTATATAAATCCTAATCCATTTTAACAAGCAAAATGAAAAGCATGGTCTTTTTTACAAACAATAAAACCTTATAGGAATACAGTGCCAAGAATCCTAAATAAATATTAGAGACAGATAATAAAATGAGTTGTTCAAAAGTTTGCTCATGACTAGGAGTAATGTTACAATATTATATAGCATTTAACTATTTCGACATGATTTATTATGACATACAAGTTTATTAATTATGATATGTGGAACAAGATCAATTCAAGCAATCAAAGGATGCAAGATTGAAACCACAGAGATACCAATAGTAGTGAGGAATACAATTGATCCTAATATATATTGTCTTTGAAAACTTGACCAATGGCAGCAACAAACAAATGCTTCATTACTCCTATTTAAAACATGTTTAGAAACTTTGTTTATGGAATTTTAGCTTAATTAATGCAAGCTTTACTATTTTATTAAACAAATTCTGGATAAAAATAACACATTCACTATAGGACAGTTAAACCTAAATAATAATAAATAATTTTTTTTGTCATAAAGGTCCATTACACAAAATGTTGGAAGTATTTTTTATTCACTTATGCTAAGAAATAGTCAACATTATTCATGTTGAATTTTTTATTCTGTAAAATATTGTTTGACAATTGCTTTAAAAATTAATTAATGAATTAATGACACCAAGATGCCAGTTAAATTTGTAGAAATAAAGTTTTTCATAATTGCCACATCCTTTTCTTTTTTCATGCCTATCAAATACTATGTAGGGCCACTTGTGCAATTTCACTCAGTTTAAGGTAATTTGTTCTAATTTGTACATGCGTGCTTTTATATGGGCACTACCATCTTTAAACAACTTTTCTTCAGTATGTTTTTATCATTATATGACAAAAGTTATTGTTTAAAGATGGCATTAGCTATTTTGTCATAAAAATGATTGTTGATGCTAAAGTGTCAAGATCTGGCTTTTGCAATATTTCATCAAAACATTTAAATTTTTTGTGATACAATTACTAACGAATGAACAAGTCAACACTAGTCTTATGTACATCCTACATATGAGTCAGTGAAATTGCAAATTACTCATTAGAGTCAATCGCAATTACCTTACTCAAATATAGACTTGTAGTCATGAGGCCAATAGTGCCTTGTCACGCTGGTAACTGAATAGTTTATAAGGCTCAACCTAAAGTGATGTTAGCAAGATATTCATGTGAAGATTGGTCCTAAGAGGAGAAGGTCCATATCAGGACTACATGACGGTGAAGTAAAACACCTTCAAATAAAGAATGAAAAACTCCTGCTGAAGATGATGTCATTTGTAACAAATGCTATCAACAGCAATGTTATTTTAAATAAAATGCACCTGATGATCCCTCTATAGATGACAGTAAAACTGACAGAAGTAATTCAGGCTACTTTATCCTCCCCATATTTCTTTCTTGTGTGTTTAAGACTGGATATCATGTCAACAAGCAGCAGTCATGATATGTTGTGGTTCCAAAACATACTCAGCTAACTGTCGTAAAAAAACATAAACTCAAGTATTTGTTAGGCATGGAACATTCCTGAAAAAGCCTGGAGCTGGAAATTTTATCTGGACAGAAAACAGTTTGTACTTGAATCGTGTCACAAGATAGATTTAAAGATGAAAGACCGTACCAAATGATAACACATCTGTAGCCACAAAATGATTGGGTGGAATTAATTTTTTATAGGTGTTACAAGCAGCCTGATGGTGAATACTTTTAATTTGAATAGACTAACCAAGTTTCAGTTTGATTACCTGTCTTCCAGAATTTCAACTTTGAGGAATACTAATGTAAAATTTGTAAGAATTGATTTGGAGATTATCCAACAGAATTATGAGTATCTGTTGTACCTAGGATTTGGGCTCAGACACCAAGAACTGATATCAAACCATATACATCTTGCACAACAGCTTTTGAGAGAATTGTAAAGGCCACATATGTATCTGTATTCAGAAAAATGTCAAGTATGGATTTCAAAGGCAATATTACTGTATGCATAAGCCTCAGCAACTTGTCAAACCAATGATGGTTGTATTCACTGGTACAAGATGTGGATCAAGAACTGACAGAATGTTGCATCACCGTTTCACTACAATTACTCATCATATATTCCAAAATTAGGTGAAAATCACTGCAACTGGGTAAAATAAATGATGTGACTGTAGTGATAGAGGAATTATAGATGTATTGGACTTCCTTCATAAACTAAACATGAATAACCAAACGTGAGGTACGAGAAGCATTTTAAGAAAGATTCAATCTTTCAATATCTGTCACAAAAATGGTGATAGGATCATAAAATTGTCACTTAAGACACTGGAAACTACTAGAAATGGTATTTACCAACTGCAGGTTCCTTTTATAGGAAAATATGTGAAAACTGACAGCACTCTTTTAACTGCTATCAGTATGTTTTCATAATAAACACAGAAGATGATTCTGTTATTGCAAGTTGTATGTTCATAATAGTGAAATAACCTTACATGATTTAGCATAGAAAGAAGTAAACGTGAGAAAAGACAGAAGTGTGTGATTCAGCTCTGAACTTTCCACAGTTGTCTGAAGAATGTTTACACTTGAATACACTAAGGGTATGTAGAATTATACTTGGAATTTTCTCTGCATTAAAACACTTTTTACTTTCGAGCTTTAAGGCCCTCTTACTGGAACCTTCATCAGGCAACAATGTATGTTGTTGCCCAATGAAGGCTCTGGTAAGAGGGCCAAAAGCTCACAAATAAAAGTATTTTAACGTTAGAGAAAAGTCTGTGTATAGTTCTACATATTAATTTACCTATATTACGAGTCTTAACCAACAACACTAAGTGTATGGCAGCTGAAGCACAAGGTAACATACACTAAAGAATGTCTACTGAGGATTAACTGTTTGACATAAGGGTAAGCAGTAAAAGGAGCGTCTTTTCTGTGCAAGGATTCAGCAAGACAGTCATAATGACACCTTTGTTAGCCTAGTGTTACCTGCATCACACATCTACCATGGTTTCTGGAACTCAAACATTGTGTAAGAAACACTGATTCGCAAGATATGTCAAACAAATAAATTTAGGATATTGTGATAATCATTGCCAACACTTCTGATGAATCAGAGAAGGGCTGAAAGTGTAATGAACACTTCTGGCAAAATTTGAAGTGTAAAATTTCTTTACAAAAAGATTAAAAGTAATTTTCTGGTTATTTTTTTTTGGGTTTCAAACTTGTGGAATAAGATTAACACTGTATATGTAAATAAAGAGGTTGGAAGGGTGGGCAAAAATACCACCTCATACATCCTTGTTCTTCATTAAACATGTAAAGTCTTAGAAACTGTCAGACAATATACAGACCTTAGTGTATTTAAAGCTGCAATAATACCATTACAATCAGCAGAAATGAATCTGATTGTTTGTCTTATGCTCTACAACTAATTAACATCAATATTTCAACTGACTTAATACACTGAATTCCAACATTGAATTAGTTGAACCTGATTTTCTTCTTTATGGTTTGTTTGTAATTAAGCACAAAGCTACACAATGGGCTATCTGTGCTCCGCTCACCACCTGTATCGAAACCCGGATTCTAGTGTTGTAAGTCCGCAGACATATTGCTGTGCCACTGGGGGGCTGATTTTATTGTAGACATTACAATAAACAATCAGTAGCATTCCAAGTGTATACAGAACTAAACAAAAATAGCTATAAGAATAATCACTCATTTATTAATTATTTCTTCTTATTTAATTAAGAACTCAGCCAAATACTTATCAAACATGAATAACTAAAATATTGCAAATTTAACAAGATTAATTGACATCCATATAACAATATTTCATACTTCATTAAAAATTATTAAGAATACTTTTGTTTTGTTATTCTTGTGTAATAATATTTTATTACATTGAATTTTACATAAACTTTTTATCCAGTCATTAAAACATTTTCCCTCTAGTTTTCTGTATCTCTCCCTCTTTTTTTTTATATTATCATTATTACATATGTTAAGTTAAATATTACTTTACTCTGGCTAAAGTTTTGTGTGTTCCATAAATAATGTATACTAATGACAATATTTTTTCTTTAATGTGATTTTCTTTCATTAACAGTATTGGTTAGACTGTTTAATATATATATTTTTTTATTATGTTTAATTTGCACTGTCAGCTTACTACATGGATGAAAAATCTTGCTCTCCAAGCTCATGAGATATTATCAGGATTATGGCTGAAAATATTGTTAGCAGTGATAGTGCCTAACTGATGAAACAATTTATTCTAAGTTTTATATGTAGGAATGTAGGATTTAATTAGTTATGCTCATTACTGGGTTGATTTTTAGTTATGATCTCTACAGTTAGCTTGTTTTGATTACAAAGTAATTTTCATTACAACCACATTGGAAATTTTAAAAAAGTGATGACATTTTTGACACAAGAACTGCATAAACTTTTATATTAATTATCCACACAGGAAGACATTTCTACAACTGTTACTGACTGGACATATACCTTCATAATTTAGCTACAAGGTCTCCTGTAAATCTATTACATCTTTCACATAAAAATAAAAACAAAGCTCAAATTCTGATCAATAACTTTTTTAATAAATGAGATAATTCTAAAAACAAAAATATTTTAGTAGTAATTCTATGGTTAACATAAAATAAAAAAAAACTGTTAGTTCCTTTTTAGTAGAAAATTATATCCTTTGGAGATGACTTGAAAATACTAACATGTTCCAAATAAAAACATAAAAGGAATGTTTAATTGTAATAATTAACAATAAAATAATGTGAAATGGCTTATTTTAATATTTTTGTTAGTTTTTTGCTTCTATCAGTAACATACAACATTGATGGTTACTAAATTGTACAAGTTTTTAAAATCTCTTATATAAATACATTTCTGATAATTGTTTTTTCACTTTAATTATCATTCTCATTTAATATTGTTATATTAGCACTTAGTTTAACTCACAGTTATGGAAATAATTTAGAATACAATCTTTTTAGAAAGGATCATCCACATAAATGCATAAACTGACTACCACTAACATAGATGGAACTAGTTAAACACAATTAGAGAAGATACACTAAGATAAATGCTAAAGTATTCTTCAGTGTCACTTGTGTATAGTTCTTACTGTCCAAATTACACAATTAATAGCACAATGAATAAACACAAAGCATGGAATATTTATGATAATTATCACTTTCAGAAGAATACTTTCTGGAGTGGACCATTTTTAAATATCTTAAAGGCTGAAGCTAATTATTATGAAAGTCAAAACATTTTGCATAAAATTTCAGTCCAGGAAAATATAATTTGTTTTACAGTGACAGTTTACATGCAGTTCAATATTATTCAAATAATTATAGCAAAACATATTTAACTATCCACAGTATTATTTTCAGACCTTTTTTTTACTTATCACAAGTATCACTGAGCAACAGTGTAATGATATACAACTCTTGCAGGTTAGATTATTTTAAATGTTACCACAGGTTTAGCAGTTCTATGAAATAGTAGTATTGCAATCCCAAGAGTGGGGCAGTATGAAATATTCTGTTCTTGATAATTACTCAGACAAGAAATGAAATATACACACATTATTTATGTTAGTAAACATAAATGTGTAGCTGTTTCACTGACATTTACACACATTACAAATCTTGAATATTTTGATATTAGTGAAAATAAATAATAAATCCTAATATGACTGAGTCTTTTAACTTCAAAAATTACAAATATTTTAAAATTCATTTATTACGAAAAATTTTAATTATAGATATAGTTAGTATTCTTTAAATAGATGTGAACATATTCAAGTCTAAGATATCAATAAAACATCTTTACTAGGAATATAACTAATGTTAGTTATAATAAAGAAGCTATAATAAACATCTTGATCATATTAACTTCAGCTGGCATAAATGTCTATCTATTGAAGCTTTCTATTACATCACATCACTGAAGTGTTAAAAACTACTTATCATATCTGAAAACTGCAAAACAACTGCATGGATCTTTGGTGAAATCAGTTATGTGCTGGTTTGTTAAAATAAAATTAAGTACTACTGTGTTTCAAACAATACATACCAATTTTTGTAGTTTAAACTAAGAAAGCTTAACTGTCCAGCATTTAAGACCATTTATATTAGACTTTGCAACTTGTTCACAGAAGCAAAGGATGTTAGTACTTTCTTGGAATTTGCACCAAGTAAACTGGTTTTAAAATTGATTGTAAGCCTAAAATACAGAAAAAACAGATAAAGGAAGGAAATAAGTCAATATTAAACATTTAGAAACTCAAAATTATTAAACTAACATTTCATCTTAAAGTAACTTTTTTTTGTAGTTTTTAATTAATTTGCCAAACAATTTATATTTTTGTTAACTTTTAACTCACAAATTTAACAGAAACTATGTAGACAATGTTGCTGAACAAACCAAAATCATCATTTGGAGTACTATATCTGTGTTTTATTATAATGACAAACCACCAACATGGAGTGCAAATACACAATAAGTACTTTGTTTCAAAACTTTGCTGAACATGAAGAGGAAACCCGACCAAGAGAGAAATCAATAACATGTGATTGTAACAAAGCCAAACAGAAAAAAAAAAAAAAATTAAGGTTCTCAGACACTATCACGTGTAAGCTTTGTGTTGCTTTACATGAAGAAAGGAAAGAGCATTTTACTACAGTAATCTAATATAACAGGGAATGTTAAGTCAGTGTAACTATGGTACAGTTAAATATGCGATACAGCATATAACATTTATTGATCAGTTTGGCCCAGAAAAGTGTGTCTACTAAGTAAATACAAGCATTGTGAGTTACCAACCTGGAACAGAAAATACTCTGTATGTTAAAACAGCTCTAGTGTTAAGATATGGTTTATTTTTCATAAAAGTCTTAGTTGTTTTACAAAGAACAAAGGTATATTGAAATTCTTTGGCAATGTTTTAATTAAGTATAATGATATTTCACTTCATTAATTCTCAAATCTAACTTATCAAGAAGTCTAAAGAAAAGTATAATAACTGAGAACCTAACTTTTTTTTAAAGAACGCTTAACATACTAGAAAAATATAACAAATGTTAATAACACAAGAGTTTTAACTTTCTTTCCCAGGTTATATACTATAGTCTTATCAAGGACCTGACGTACAGAAATTTACACAAAGTTATCTACTAAAAAAACAAAAGTTTGTATTTTTTTATACAACAATGGTTGGTCTGAAAACTATTTTACCAACTTTAAGCTAAACAGAGAGGCAAATCAATTTACAAAAAAAGCTTATACACAAATATACATAAAAATACTCAAAAGTTGGCATTTGAGAAAAAAACTATGCAAAACAGAATAGGCATAAAAATAACAACATTCAAAGCACCAACTAAAAAAAAGAAGATTAGTTTCAAATTTTATCCCTATATTCTTTGCAACAACCATAACCACAAAAAACAATCAGATATCTCGTACATTAATTTTTTTTATTGATTCTGTTTGTAAAACTATCTTTTGGATAAACATACCATTTCCAGTCTAGTTTCATTGAAAGGAACAATGTTGGCACTAACAAGAGATGAGATTGGGAAAAAATATTTTAACCCTTTGGATGCTATAACCCAACTTGACATTTATCGCCATTTGGTGCGACAAGCAGATTTATCCCACAGTATCGCAACCAAGATACTCGTACGTCTTATCAAGGAATTTTCCGCTTTAGTACTGTACATCACCGAGTAAAAGCACAACTAGTAGATTTTGATAATGAAAATGGTCTAGAAAAATATCAAATTCTAAATTTAATTTTCTAATGGATAACCGACACTTTTCGAGAACCAACCCAAAATTTAATTACGCAATTAAAGGGTTAATAGTTACCCATAACCATTTCAAGATACAGTATGATAATGTTAAAAGAATAATGTCACAAAACTTTATATAT
Source organism: Limulus polyphemus (assembly GCF_000517525.1). Lineage (NCBI taxonomy): Eukaryota > Metazoa > Arthropoda > Merostomata > Xiphosura > Limulidae > Limulus > Limulus polyphemus. The sequence continues at coordinate 89,844 of NW_013667058.1, forward strand.
ATATATTCTTCAACTGTTCAATTTTGAAAGCAAAAATCACAAGTTATTCTATAAAAAATAATGAAGTAATTACCTTACCAATGTCTAGAAAGAGAGAGCATGGAGTTATTTACACATTTGAAAAAGTAATTCATTCTATAAAATTAGGCACACTACACATTATTCACAAAAGCATATTCTTTCAATACACTAAGCTATTAGTAATTTCATACAAGCTAAAAATGTTTATAAATAAAAAACTAATAAAACAATTTTATTAATTTTTTAGATAATTCAAGCTGATTCTGATTATACCTTATAATTTTAAGTATGTTTGGTACTATCTCCATATATATTATCATCACACTTCTAAGTCTTTCCACCAATCTTTTAGACCTTTACAAACAAAACTTTTAATAAACATATACTAACAGTAAAAGTAATAATTCTTAAAAACATCCAATTAGAATATGCTTTGGAACTGCACTAACAAGTTTGATTCAAATGTACAATTTCTGACTCTCAAAATCAACAGCAAGCAAAATATACTCTCAAAACCTTTCACTGAAAGCAGATCAGATCTACGATTAGTCATTACTGTCCTAAAACAGGAATTCCAACATATGCATCAACTTTGCGACAATGTAAAAAAAAAAGCTTAAAGCAGTATCTCAGCACTAACCTATTAACTTTTATCTCTGCAACAACAACAAAAACCAGCTATTAAAAAAGAAGCATGTGGTTGATTTATAAAGATGCAAACTAATACTATTACAATAACTGGAACAATGCAGAATGGTTTTCCAAGTTCATATCACAATGCTTTCAAACAATTTTACAAAAATAGTTGCAGAAAATAGTCTTTACCTCTGTTAACCTATTTAGTTTTTATCATCAGTAGCATACACAATTTTTCTTACAGAATAGCAGTATCGTTAATTTTTATTCTCGCCGATATTGAAGTTATATACGATCTTTTAATCTAATGTTGTTAGCAATATCAGCTTCAACTCATTTTAGAGAGTTCTTGTCTGTGGTTGTCCTATTACATGATTTCAACATTAAAAGACTAGTGTATACAAAAACTAAGTTTGTTGTAGATTAATAAATCTTTGGTAAAATCTAAACAGTCTTTCAGGAAAGGCTTATATTATTTTGCCATTTTCCTGTAGAAGCTACCAAAACTGCAAAACATATGCATAAAAGAAGATTCTCTTTTTTGTTTGCTAATATGATAATTATTATTATTCTGGAAATGATCTGAATCAAACAAAACAAAAACACTCATTATTGGGTAAGATTAGTTTGATCTCCTTTTTACAGAATGGATCTATTGCGTTTTAATTTCTGAAAATTCATTTTTCCTATACCCTTTAGATGGAAAAAATAAGCAATGAGCTAACAGAACAGTTTTGAACCAGTTTCCGCTTGCAGTACTAGCTTAAGTCTTTTATTTACATCAAAAGCATAAATTATTATATAAAAAAAGATTAAATGCCTTACTGGAAAGAAGTGAACTGCTTTAGATAAATTGTTAAGATAAACTGTGAACAGCCTTGGTGAGGGATTTAGAAACCTGTTTCAAATTTAATTTGCTTTTACTTTGAGCTAGTGTACTGTCATCACTTTAGCTGCCAATATCAAAATGTAAAAAAATAGAAATGCACATTATTTTCCTACATAAAAGTTTATAATAATCCACTAAAGTACTATTAATGTATATTTGTTGCTTAAGACAATTTGTTCTCCATTATTTTTAAACAAAATGTTCATTGAATCATAAACTTACTAAAGTTCCACATGACTTGAGACATGGCATGATTTTAAAGTGAAAGAAACTTACTACCCAGGTTGAAACATTTTAAACTTGGATCACCAATTCAATTATCTTGCTAATTTTGAAAACATAAAAAACTACAAAAACTGTACATCTCAGATAAGTGTTTGTTGCTGTTAATTATCCTTATCATCTTATTCAAAGTAATGCTGATAAACTTTTAAAAAGTTTTTTTTTTATTTAACCATCAAGCCATGTTTCACATTTTGTTGTTTTTCCAAGGTTTCAACTACTATCATCATATATATATTTGAGATAACATACTTTTATGTCAAGATTAAAGAGTAAGTACATACACCTAGTTAATGTTCTAGGAAAAAGTATCATACAAAGGAATAAAAAAATATTTTTTTCACATCTGAAGATAATGTATAATGTCAGGTTCAAATAGAAATAGAATCTAATACAAAAATTAACCATAAAACATTCAATAAGCTACATATTACACTTTTATATATTGTTGTTAGTACATAAAACCCATCTTTAAGCTCTCTTTCACTTCAAAAAGTGTGATTTGAGATTGTTCAGCATATAGCTGACTATTTCTATCAAGTTTCATATTCAAAATAAGAAATGTACATGCATCTGACATGAGAGCTAACACTGCTCAAAACTAGTGTTTTCAGCTGGTCACTTCATTAGCTATTGTAAACTAACATGTATGATAATAGAGTACAGAAAGATATGATGTACTTTACCATGAAGTATTTTAGAGAGACAGATAATTTTAATGTATAAACTGTTGCAAGTAAACCTAGTAGTCATGTATAACAAGTTAATACAGTTACTTACACCAGCATGAAATTACAAATGTCAGTTACTGTTAAGCTATTAGTTATCACAAACATAGATAAAAATCTATTATACAATGGTTACATGAAAACCAGTCCAACAAACTAGCAAAATATCAATATTTTGAGCATTTCTTAATGTATTAAGTAACAGGCTCACAGAACTCCTTAAAACTTTGACCAGCAAGGCCACACAAATTTGCCATCACAGCGTCTGTATATAAACAAACTTTCCTGACCACTAACCACTCCCTCATCTTTCACTGTCTGTGGACATTCACCTCCTTCTAGCTTGGTTTCTAGAAATAAACATACAGATGCTGTTTAACACCTTGTGATGCTTCTTTATTTCAAGCCTATAATGAGTTCATTTAACCCCAACCATTTCTCTGTTCAGCTAACTTCAAACGTACTATACAGACTAGATGGTTTTCAGAATATGTATCCTCAAATGTTAATTTAACATCTTGAATTTAACCTATTTCACAATTGAACATTAAAATCAGGCCCATTTATTGAACTCTAAGCTTACACTGAACTTAATAAACATATTTTTGTTATTTTAATTTCACTTGTCACTTTTTTTTTTTAACTCTACAGACTAGTTTACTTGTGTAGTTTGAATTTTTTCCCTCAGACTCTTCAAATATTCATGATAAGGCTCGTTATTCTAAATGTATCAAGTGAATCCAGGCTTAACAATTAACTTATACCAATCACTGATTGAAATGAAAAGTTTAATCAATCATGCTTACTGTTCAAATATAAAATCTAGTAATAATGATTCAAAATATACCACTACAATTTTAATTTCTAATATATTTTATGATTATTAAAAACACCAAGTAAAATACTAAGAGAAACTGAGAAGGTTGACACCAAATCACATTATAATTTCCCCACACGTTTATGATGTATTTGGAAAATATTTACTGGAATAATCAATACTAATATCTGTTGTTGTTGTTTTACTGGTTTGGACACTGTTAGAAACTGATTGAAATGTATTACAAAGACTGGAGGTAGGGCGATGATGGAAAAAAGGGTTATATATGTATATATACATACACACACATGCTAGTCAACAGCACCAACTGCAAATACTTGGAATATTGTTATCTAACTAAATGTTGGGATTTAATATTCACTCTTAGAGCACACCAACAGCCTCAAAGTGCAAGATGTAAACCATGAACGTTGAGGTTCACAGTCCAGGCACACTACACACTGGAACCATAAATGGCCTCATTCCATGCTTTCAAATATTAAAAAACAATTATCTCTTGTGTTTTAACATCTTTAATTCTTATTTTCTAAATATAGATTTTATTAATATGCTCAGAAAGAGAGAATTTGTTAAACAGAGCATTATATAAAGATTAAAGATAAAATCAAATGTTTATGTTTTGCCAGGTAATTTTACTTGTCCATTAGTACGAGATTACAACTTTCTGCACAGACCATAATCAGCCTTACTTAAAAGCAAAATTAATACAAACATGAACACATTTTTCAAAATATAACTAGCCCTTGATATGAATGTAGGTCACACAAGTTCATGTGCACAAACCTTCAGTATGACTCACAATCAAAAACAATAAGCTCAAATGTTATTCACAAACCAAAGTAAAACTTTATAGTTGGACAACATTCTTTTATTTGCAACTTCAGAATTATGTAAAGAAATTAGAATACATTATTTATAATGTCAAACCAAGTAACTTCCAGTTCAGTGTATAGGTTACAAGATAATTATGTTATGATGAAAATATTGGTACTTACCTACTTCTCCAACTAACTTAAATAAGCCATAGTCTTGTGGGTTAGTGACACAGAATTTTGAAGCTGCCATTCTGCCTATAAAAAATAAATCAAAAGTATAACTTGATTTTAAATATTGTTTAGAAAAAAAAAAAAGAAATATAATTATTATAACAGTTTTATAGGAATTCATTCATCTGTTTTTCTGGAGATAATGTTTCTATTTCATGGAAGATATGAGTTAGCAGGTCAAATAACATCTAAACAAGTGTGCAATGTTTATTATATCTATTCACACAAATTACAGTCTTTCACCTAAATATTTTTCTTAACTCCACCAGAACTGGAAGAGTGCACCCTGTACCAAGGGAAAAATTGCTTCATTGCATCAGAAAAAAAATTATAGAAAATAGACTTGTATTCAATTTTTCACACATTAAAAACAAATATTTTAAGACTTGAAACTTATGTAATAAAATAAGTTTTATTTATCTAATTTCATACCTATAATTTTTTCTTAGATTGCAAATTTTGATTTTGGAATGATTTCAACAAGCTCCAAACATAAACATTAGGTGTTTGTGAATTTTATTATATTTTTTTCTTAGAATAACATAACACTCATAACCCGCTATGGGTAAAATTTAAAATAATTTATAGTAAAATAACACTAATCTGACCCTTGTAACTTTAAGACAACTGTAATTTTATCGACTTCAGCCAATCAATGTTTCTCAACATAGCTTCCAGTTAAGCAGAGACTCGTGTAGACTGGAATAAAGTGATAAAATCTTAAATTGGTAATATGTTGTTAGTAGAATTTTCTTTTTTAAAATTTGCTTAACTTTCTCAGCACTGGATTGACCCCTGGGATCAACCTTGTAACCCCTTTTGTGTTTGATATAGTTTTTATGCTATAACTTCTAAATTAGTAAACAATCTGCACAAAATTTTGCAGATTATCAGTAAACACTACAAGGCTTTCATACGCAAAATATCAGATTTCTTTATTAATTTTTAAGATATTTTAAGTAATGTTTTTCTCATGCCTTTTTCTTTTTAAATGTTGACTATTCAACATGCAATGTAATTTTGATTTTAAGATTGGAAATACTCTTATGCATCAGAAATTTTCAAATTTCACATGCAAAATCTTTATAACTTCCAGATAATTATCAAACATTTTTAAAAGAAAAAAATTTATATTTTCACTATTGAATCTTTGTACAGGTTCGGTTGATTTGACCAATCTCATAACCACCATTAAAAATTAAGAAATAAATATAGATTATACTTTTTTTGTTCTAGAATTACCTCAAATAATAACACAAAAACACGGACATTTAGTTTAAATTTTATTATATTGACCTTTCAACTGTGCCTGGCTAGCATTACAGAAGGAGCAATGACGTGCCACATATGCACTCACGCTACCATATCCAAGAATATAAAACTGGTCTTTACAAAGTGACCTGTTTTGGTTGTGTTCTAGTGGACCAGTATTTTGTCAAATACCATCACTTTTTGGTTACAATACATTATATACACATATACATTATTACTATTTAACAAGTTCTTAAATTTCAGTCATTTTTTCTTAAAACATAGAACAGTAAATAAAGAAGTATAGCACACAATTATCTTTTCTAGTTACGAACTTTGTACTCATTTGCCGTAGGATGCTAAGCCTCATCAAATTTTGCATGAGGAGGATGTGAAAGGAAATAATTATTTTTAGATTTAATATATACATTTTGAAATAAAAAAAACCCATAAATTACAATATCAATACCACAGAATTCTACTATAATTTATCAAGCTTAGTAACTAAGCTGTATTTGGGTCTAACAAAATATGAAATTTCGAGCTTATTAATGCCTTACCTTACTGCTCAGAATCTGACATGACAAGAACGAGTTTGCCACAAAAATACTTTAAAGAAGCTGAGAAAGTCACTAGAGGGCCATTTTGAGCTTTCAAGTTGATTTGATAAATATATTAATATCTCAGAAAATAGAAAATATAGGAGGTTCATATTTTATATTCTAGCTTATCAACATCGGTAATTTGAATATCTAATTCATAAGAAACTATGGACATCACAGACATCCAATATGAACCAATGCTGCATTCAACATACCATGTGACACACAAAAATTGATATTTAGGGGTTTTTCTTTTTAATATTTACTATTAAATTAAGAAATTAAATAATGTATAATACTAAAACTAGAATTATAATCTACAGTTTGATACCAAACTTATTGACACACATTCATAAAATAGTAGTTCAATAAAATTTTGAATGTGAGTCAACAAATGTGATGATATGGCCCTTGACCCAAGCACTTTCAAAAGGTGGACCTTTCTTCTTCAGGGGCATAAAAAAATCAAGAAAAAGAAATGTAAAATATTTTATATATAAAAGAATAGAAAATGGGTTTAAACTAAATACATATATTAAATGAAACCTTCTGATTAACAATTTAAGATAAAAGTAGGCTTGCTTATAATTTTGATATAAAAGTTATTTTCATTGTATCATACACCATTAATTGTAAATACTGTTAAAGTGCATGCAGTGTGTTTCTAATTTTAAATAAAGTAAGTTTACAGCTTCATAAAGAGAACTTGGTAAAATATTTTAAATGGATATAGGAATTCATAATAATCCAAGTCTGTGACAGAGGTAAGTATTTCTGATTACTTCTTTAAAAAATATCATAAGGAAATCTTTTTGGATTTTTAAAGCTGCAAATTCATACAAATATCATGTATAATAATAAGAGTCTTAGAAGCTACTTAATTTGCAGAAGTTCATCTAAAGTTTCAAACTATTTTATTTAGTAATTTTCTTTTAAAATACAATAAAACAAGCCATACAACAGGTTTATCACATATACAAAAAATTAAAAATTAATTATTTTAATTATACCATTTGAATCATCTTTATATGGAATATGAATTCATATAAATGCCAAGTGCACTGAGACACACAAACTAAGCCATAATGATGGTTTGTGTATTAGACAGTTATTTACAAAAGTATTTATACAAATCACAACCATTAATACAATACTACTTTCCTTTTTATTTCAGTGTATTTTTATTTATGTATTCTAACATTCTTTAATTTTCAATTTCATTTAAGCAGTACAAAATTGTGAAGATAAAAATTTACTCATAGTCGAGGATGAAGAGATTTTACAGTCTACACCTTACTAACATGTAATCACAATCTACTCCGAACTTTGAAATGCATACAAATGTTTCATTTCAAACAAGCTTTCATGAAAACCATAATTAGAATTAATTCGGCAAATAGAAATAAGTCTGCTTGACTCTTTTTTTCCCCCAAAGCTTTATCTAATAAAATATATGTACTAAGTTTCAGTTGTGATTTTAAGTGTCTTGCAATAATTATGCAAAGTATCATCAAAAACATTTTAAAACTACAGACACTTAGGATATAGTACCATGCTTCACCCCTCTGAAATTTTAGAGACATTGCACATCTTTACCATGTGTGTGGTATTAGTTGCAAACACTGTTCTAAATTACTGCAGCTGGGTGGCACTCATGACAATACTGTAACTACCTCACTACCAGCTTGAATTGCACTTTGAAATGACAAAAGCCAAGGTACATGCAGTTTCAGTTGCAGAGGTCCCCACAGATCTTAGAACATTTGTCAGAGTTTATTGGACAAATCTTATTACTTTGATAATTCTTGAGATCTATATGCCTAAATATAACAAAATCATGCTAATGCAGACCTTATTTCCATGCCTCAACTTTCATAGCAAAATATACAAACATTTAATTCAATAAAATAAAAAGGTTTCTCAATCTTTTTAACCAATTTTTAATCCATTTTAGACTAATTTTTGGTATGTAATCCAGGATTTTATTTTTTTAAACAGAAGTTTATAGTTGATACACTGTCTTGCTTCCTAACCAAATTTTGAATATATTTCAAAATATTCCTTTTTTTTTTAATATTCATTTTTGTACATTATGATTTGGTGTCACCTTAGACAAAATCACCTGAACACAATTTAAACATTTTTCAGTGATTAATTACTGAAAAATGGGTTTTACAAATTTTAAAATGTAAATGGAATGATTCATACTGATTTAGTAATATGTAAAGAAACAAAAGCATTAAGTTCAGTATGAAAACTTAAAGATTTGAAAAGCAAATCCACACAATTATATTAATAGTTTTAAAAAAAAATGAAATAAATATTTAGAAACTACAAGAAGAAAGTACTTTTAACTAAATCCTATATAAAATCAGTTAACAAAGACTTAACAGTTGAACAAGACCCTTTAAGTATAAAACATATATACATATATTATAGAAATAAAATTTGAGTAAGTCAGTTATTAAAACTGATTCATCCATTACAATAAAGATTAATACTCAATTGAAAATTCTAGTGAAAAGAATAAAAATATATTGAAAAAACTAACAGTTTTTATTATATTCATAAGCGATAATACAAAGTAATGACTTACAAACTTCTCTAGTAGTCATATTAGGTTTTACAGGCAGCGTCTTGTAGCGAATGTCTCCACTACTCTCCTCAGGAAACAAGATCTTCATGCAACTCTGCAGATCACCAACACTCGGTAAACGTATTTTTTCCTCAGGCTGAAAATTCAAAAATTGTTACTGAGCTATGAAATATATCAATACTTTAGAAAAGTGCTTTTATTTCTAACATATATAGTACTCATATCATCAACTGTGTTACTGCCAACTAGGGGTGAGACTGGATATTCAAGTAAAATTAACAATATATATATATATATAAAGAGAGAGAGAGTATTAGCAATAGTTTGGCAAAAGTATACATTTGTTTCTTGTAGACTCAATTCACTCTCCAAGTTGGTCGAGAGCTGATAAACAGAGTGTATTCTGTAAACTTTTTTTTTTGTTGCTGTTTCATTTTTGATTACATTTGTATTCATATGGTTGTCATCTTCAATTTTGAAGCCTATGTTTACATTTTACTAATCTGGTACACTCGTTTTGAAATGAGCCAAAAAACAAGTTCATTTTTCTTTTCCTGTACTAAAGAAAGCTGGATGAATCTAGTTCAGCTATAGTTAGTGAAGATGAGTATCAGATAATGTAAACTTCAAGTAATGCAATAAAGAATTAGAAGATTGCAGAATGTGATGCAAAGATTACCGATATATCACCATGTGTACATGTTAATGATAGTGACATACTCAGATTTATTGAACTGCCTGATAGTAAAAAGAATGAAACTTGGCTATGCAGTGTATGAAAATGTTGGAGTGCTTGGAGTTGAAAAAACAAATGGGTCTGCAAATCTGAAAATAAATGGGCCAATATCAAAATTACCCACAATGAAGATACACAAAAACAACAATTAACATCTTTATCTAAGAAAATATTTTACCGTAAAGAAAGTTCAGCCCATAAAGCTGTTTTGAAATTGGTTTTAGAAGCACAAAAGGAGGCACTAAAAATATATGTATAAAAGTTATGGCTTACCACCAAGAACTAATTGCCAAGATATTTCGAACAGCCTACAAAGTTGCCAATAAAAACCATTCATTCAATGATTTTGATCACACAGTGGCATACAAGCATTGTTAAAAGATATGTTCCTGTCAATTCTTAACTGGCACTGTGCCAATCATAGATTAGACCTCTCCATTGCAGATGCTGTACAAGGTGTTTGAAGAATAAACAGATTTAAATCTTTCATGGATAAATTATGTGTATTGTACCATGCATCACCAAAATATTCAAGGTAACTACAAATCTGTGCAAGTCTCCTTGAAGTTCAACTATTGGATGCTTCAACCGTCATATCAGTTTCAGTAGTGTAGGAAGACTATGAAGCTTTAGTAAGTTATTTTAAGGAAGCTAAAGATGACCAAAGATGTGAAAGAAATAAGCATGTATGCGAGTCTTCTTGAGAAAATAACATTGGCTGAATTTGTTTTTGACCTTGGATTGATGTGAGATGCACTGCAATAATTATAGGAGTTTAGCCTTGATCTTCAGTCTTGACACGTTAATTTGTACACAGTCTACCAAAATATATATAAAAAAAAGTACAAGGTTTTCGAAGAAGGAATCCTGAAACATACTACAATCATTCCATCACTGCTGGACAGATTGGAATATAAAAATGTCCCTCTTCAAAAAAGATAAAATCACTAATTCACCCATAAATCTGGGATAACTCATTCCATAACTTAATTTTTAATTAAAATAAACAAGAAAATTAAATTTATACTTTCCATTTAGAGAAAAAGAGTTGGCTTTAATAAAATACATTTTTATAGAAAAAACAAACAAATATATGAAACTCATAAAAACTAGTCACTGTTCCACTTATACCTTTTACTGCTATTAAGTATTTTCATTTCTAATGAGACCAGTTTGAATATTAAACATGCACCAAAAGTGTTTAAATATTTTTTTCACAGTTTTGGATTTCGTTTAAAAAAATTTAAATGTCCACTAAAAAACAAAAAATATTCCTTTTAAAAACATGTACAATGTTCTTACCAAAGCAATTATTTGCCAGCAAAAACACAAAATTACATAAAAAGATGTTACAAAAAATAACCAGTAGATTAAAAAATGTTTTACCTGAAATAATCATTATCATAGACTTATGATTGACTATCAGTATTTAAAGACTATGAACATTTTAAACTTGTTCAAAACAAGTTTCTTCCTTCGAGATATTCAAAATATTCATGTCATTAAAATTACTATACTGCTTCAGTTGCTGTAATATTTCAACTTCTTTGAGCTTTGTCACTTTTCAGTCTATGACATCTTTATGGAGTAACTAGTATTTAAAAAAATAAATTGGTCAGCTTCCCACGGATAACTTTAATATTAATTAAGATATCTGTAAAAAATGCTTCTTACTTGTTTTATTGGACTGAAAAATGAAATAGCAGGTTTTCTCAGAATCCTTTTGGATTCAAGCTGCAACTGCTTAATGGCATGAACAGCACCACTGAGAGTGGTAAGGTAGTATCCACCCTCTCCCGAGTGCCAGGAACTGTGTAACAATCCCCACATGTAATTAGCTTCAATCTCCGCAGAGATGAGCTCACACTGTGCAAGTACATAGATGAATATTGGAAGAAAGTCTAAGAAAAATTCAAAAAAGTTATCACAGTTGATTTTTTTCTATCCTTATAATATTTTCACTTAACAGTTGTATACTGTAACCATTACTGATTCTTTAAACAAGTTAAACAAATGAATGAAGAGTAACAAGTGGCTTTGCAGTAGAAATATATGTGAATATCTAATTAACAGCAATTTCATCTACAGGAGTGAAACACTATGAGGCTATACTCAATTAGTTTGACTTAAGTATAGTTATAGTTAAACAAAACTACTATTACAAATTTTCTGTGTAATATAAACATTGTTTAGAAAACAGTGAACAACTAGACAAGTGTTAAATGTTAGTTTTAAATGTATAAGCTTCACAGTTTAGAATATTGTCAACAGCTAGACAAGTGTTAAATGTTAGTTTTAAATGTATAAGCTTCACAGTTTAGAATATTGTCAACAGCTAGACAAGTGTTAAATGTTAGTTTTAAATGTATAAGCTTCACAGTTTAGAATATTGTCAACAGCTAGACAAGTGTTAAATGTTAGTTTTAAATGTATAAGCTTCACAGTTTAGAATATTGTCAACAGCTAGACAAGTGTTAAGTGTGTTGATATTACACAACCTAAAGTTTATTATACAGTTAACAGAAAAATATTCAGTGTGTTGATTTACAATGATCTGCTATCTTCAATGTTTGTGGAATATCTATAAGTCAGGCAAGTGTTTGGTCACATTAGTAGCATCATTGAATGTTCTGCAGTTGATTACTATCACAGTTTGAAGTAAGTTCAACATTCAGGCACTTGTTCAGCAATATTTATACTGCAAGTTCATGTTTTTTTATGATCAACAGACCTTATGTTTAGAATGTGGAGCATTAATTTAGTAATAATGTGTGTAAAATTACTACATAATAAAACTGGAATTGATGTCACATTTTTACTAGCCCAACACAAGTTCCCAGTAAAAATAGCAGACAACAGTATTTTAAATATGTTTTGTTTACTGCATGCTGCTGTAGCTACAGTCATAGTTTGGAACATAACCATCACCTATGGGCAAGTGCTCACTAATATTTATAATACTAATTTATGATCTGTGGTTACTGTCAAAGTCTGAAGTATAGTCAACAGATGGGCAAGTGCTCACTAATATTTATAATAACAGTTTATGTTTTGTGGTTACTGTACAAGTCTGAAGTATAGTCAACAGATGGGCAAGTGTTGAGTTTATGTTCTGTAATTATTGTCAAAGTCTGAAGAATAGTCAGCAGTTGGGCAAGTATCTGGTAATATTAGCAACATTATGTTCCAAGGATGCTAAGGAATCTAAAATCTGTTTAATTTCTTGTTCTAACATCAATAAAAACTGTAGTTCAGGAATAGCAAAAGCAAACCAAAAACTATTTCTACACACCTGTTTCTGGAATAAAATTGACCAGAACATATTGAACAGAATAATAACAAAAGACTTTATTAATATATTAAACAAACACGGCTTACCATCAGCACCAAGGGAAGCATGGTCATTTCCTTGAGATTTTCTATTACCATGTACCTATCAGAAAATAAACATTCTTTCAAATGATGATCAACAATCCATAAAACCTAAAAGTTATGAAGAGTTCACACAGAATAAAAACCTAAAGGTCTTCTGTTTTGTGTTCTGGTGATAGTAAATGTTACTGTCAAGACTTACTATCAAGCAGTTTATTTTGCTGTTATTCACAATGATCTTCACATAATATCAACACATCTTTTAAAATTAAATAGTAAAGCAGCTATTGGCATAATATTTTTTAATACATTATTTATGGTTAAGAAAGGGCTTGTTATACTATTTTTGTGTAAAGCTACACAAGGAAGTCAACAGCACCCACCAAAAACTCTTGGGTTGCTCTTGTTTAACCGAATAGTAGGTTTTAACAGTCAGTCACTCTTGTAGTGTGAAGCACATTTATACAGCATTAGAACATGAACAATGAACACCCAAATTCACAGTTCAAGCATGTTAATCACTAGCCCACCTCTGGCCCTATGGTTAAATAGAAGGCTTCTTTATTTGTACACTGTAAAAATGTACAACTGTACTGAACAATAAACATTAAGCTCTAAGAAAGTTATTTTATGATTGCAAATGCAGGACATAGTTTTAAAATAAATCAATAATAAAGTAATTCTTGATCTCATTATAACAAGATAAACAAAAATAATTAAATAAACAACAGCTTACATTATTGCAAATACTGGACATTGCTCCAAGTAAGTTTTCAAGTTTTCTTAAGGGAGAATGTTCATTTTCCATACGCTTAAAATAAGTCTTTACAATGTCAAGGCCAGTTGAGTCTGGTGGCTGCAATTCATCCTGAAAATACAATGTTGAATATGGATGTTAAAGTTGATATTAAATATTAAAAAAACACATCATGAAATACATTTACAAGTGTTTTCAGACTGCTGAAACAATACTAGAAATCATTTTATCCATGAAGCTTGACTTAGGATTTTAGAACATATAAATTCACTTAACTGATGTATTTGCTTAGCCTAAACAATTAAATCTCTTACTTTAGGTTTTATAAATGCATTTTGAAATAACAAAAAATCATGAATTACTATATCAATACCACAGAATTCCATTACAATTTATCAGGCATAGTAACTAAGCTGTATTTGGGTCTAAAAAAACATGATATATTTTCTAGTGGATCAGTATCTTTAAAGCACAGTCATATTTTGGTTAAATAGAAAAGACAAGAGGTTCTTATTTTATACTTTTGCTTTTATTGACCTTTCAGCTGCACCTAGCATTATAGAAGTTGCAATGACACGGTGCACATACAGTGATGTTATTATATCCAATAGTATAAAACTGGCCATTATAAAGTGACCTGTCTAAGCTTTGTTCTAGTGGATCAGTATTTTTAAAACACAATCATATTTTGGTTATCATACATTACATATTTATATATATTATTACTATTTACAAAGAAATTCTTAAATTTCAGTTATTTTTCTTAAAACATTGAACAGTAAATAAAGAAATATAGAAAACAATTATCTCTTCTACTTACGAACTTTGTACTTATTTGTCGCTTGCTGTAATTTGCCAAATTTCACATGTGGAGGATGTAAACCAATAGATTTAATATATACATTTTGAAATAACAAAAAATCATAAATTACTATATCAATACCACAGAATTCCATTAAAATTTATCAGGCATAGTAACTAAGCTGTATTTGGGTCTAAAAAAACATGATATTTCAAACATTTTCACTTACCTCTTCCTTCCCAGATTACAGACAAAAAGAAAAAAATCATGGAGACTTTCCACCTTTTAGAGCTAGAAAACCAGGGAAATTCTGAGCTTTTGATTGGTTATAAAGCCATGAAGGAATGAAGCAGGTGTACATAAAGAAGTATTTTCAAAAATGAAAGAAGTGGGCAGGGGGCCACTGCATTTGATTCACTGAGATATAGTCACATCTCAGTAAATAGAAAAGACAGGAGGTTCTTATTTTATACTTTAGCTTGTCAGTATTGATAATTTGAGTTTTTAATTTGTAAGAAACTATAGACTGTATTTGGACATCACAAACATCTAATTTGAACCAAAGCTGCATTCAACATATCACGTTACACACAAAAATCAATATTTAAGATAATATTTTTTAAAATTTACTTTTAAATTAATAAATTTACTATTGTATAATATAAAATTTGAATTATATTCTATAATTTGATACCAAACCTATTGACTAATGTTCATAAAATAGTAGTTCAATAAAATTTTGAATGTAAGTCTACAATCATAATGACATGCTCTTTGACCCCTGACCATAGGAACACCCATTGTGAGAAGACTAACATCCAACAACAATCTCGAAAATAGTCATCCAATTTCCTCTTAACATCATTCAACATTACATTCTACCACACCAAAAAACAAACAAATACATATGCCTATCACCCTTTCCAATAACTAATACTGCTTTAACTGGAGTTGGGTCTCAGTTCTTCCATATCATAACCCTTTCAGGACTGATGGATGTCATCGATATCCCTTGATTTTTTCTTTCCCACAGTGAGAATATTTAACCAATTCCCATGAATCTTAGTAGAAACTTAACATCTCGGTTCAGTTAAAAAAAATGTAATTAAAAAAAAAGAAGAAATTAACATAATAATGCATGTTATCATTTGAATTTTTGTGTTATCTACATTTTAATTATTTTGCTTCAAAGGAAATCTTTCAAAAAAAATAATGCAGTTTTCATGCACATGATCCACATGCCTTGAAAAATCTCGACTTTAGAAGCAGTTCACTCTTAGCCACATAAGCTGGCAATATACATGAATATGTAGTTGCTAAGTCCACGTGTTTGACCTATCTGATATCTAAATTCTGTAGCTCCTTTGTCTGGGAAACAGTTATAAATTTTTCACCTCCTATACTTAGCCTTGAGATCTACAGCTTATATGTAGTTAGTTGACACAAGTGTATATAGCATTATAAAGAGCTCAGTTCACACTGTACTCCATCAACAATTAATTTGAAATTGGCATACATTTTTCATATTGAAGTAGATGTTGTCTGCTTACAGTGGTTTCTTACTTATATATGCTGTAGTTAAAGAGACAGTTAAATTGTAATTAGTCTTACTCTATATCTCAGTTAATTATGTATTATGCACGTTTTAATCATATTTGAACAGTTTAATGATTTTTTATAAGTTTAACTTGACACCAGCATTGTGAAAAGATATAAACAAGATGATGTGTATAAGCATCATCTTGTTTTGGCAATGAGTGTCTGTGGGGAGTCAACTAAAATAACTTCATAAAGCCCCATTAGCATCAGTTGATGTAATCAGTATAAATGATAATAGACAACGAATTTGAAAATGAAATAAAAAATAAACTATAAGTGAAAAGATAAAGACATGAAATTATGCATATAAGAAAAATATGACTATTCCAGTGGATTTCTATGAAGAGTTGAAAGTAGAAATACAGTAGAGAAGATGATTGTCATTTATGAGGTTCTAGTGATTGTGCAAATCAAATGTGAAACTGTATAATCAAAAATAGTAATTTTTATACTTCATATACAAATCACTTCTCCAATGTCCAAATCCAAAACTTAATGAAATAATGAGCTCTTATTAGAATTAGTAAATACAGTAAAGATTAAATATTTTATTATTCTGAAACTACATACTTTTAAGAAGGTTTTTGTCAAATTTCAAACATTTTCATTCATTAATTTTGTTTTTGTAACAAAATGTGATGATAGAGGCATTATCATCTGTGATAACAAATTCAAGAGTCAAAGGGTTATGTGTCATTCACTTTTGCATTCATATAAATTTAAAAGTACCATTGTACAATTAGCCAATAGGAATACTAGGTTTCCATGTAAGCTAGTAAACAAACACACATACTGACCGATACACGCTGTTCTTTTAACTCTATCGTCCCAGGTATCCTTTACTGCTCATGAAAAAGCTTTTAGTGTCTTACATTCAAAATTACATAACACTACTTTTTGTTTATGTTACACCAATTAGAATACCATAAAATCTTAGCTAATAATCCATCTTTTAATAGTATACAAGTTTTAAATTTTCAATTCTACAAGGGAATATTTAAAAAAATCCTGAATTTCCACTATCTAATTTAGCTATTTTATCCATCACTCCTCAAAAATGTATGAAAATTAAATGTAAATTACTCTCTATAAAACCGTTATTGCTCAGACAAACCATAATTTTTATAGCCTTCAATTTTGTTTGTTTACAGAGTTATCAAATAGAAAATCAGACCCCTCCTGCCACATCCTCTCTTTCACAATTCATTGATAGTTCTCTCTTACATTTCATTATGTATTACCTATAACCAATAGAAAGTCAAGGTTTTCATCTAGTGTGACCCACGTGACATTTATACTACTTTTTGTTTGTGGGAAAGTTAACAACTAACTTGGATGAATTTGTAATGGCTTTTGTCACATAGTTAGAAAATCAAGAACAATTTTGAGAGGTAAGTGAATTTGTCTACTTTTTGCATGTTATTAGTCTATATTCTTTGGTGCATCATTTAATTAAATAAAAATTGTTAAGTGCATTACTATCTATGGTATAAAAAGTAAGGGTTAACTCTCTTCGAAACTCGACAGCAAGAATAAAAAAGATTAGGTAAGTACTTTATTTGTTGTTTTTCATATTTATTCTTTATTTATTATTGTAAAAGTAACTAATATCTCAAAATATGGATCTTTTTAAGTTATTTAAGACGAGATTAGGTAAATAAGTAATAATAATATAATTAAAACGATTCATGAGGCATGCACGCGAGCAGCTCATGGGTAATGTAATTCAATAGCATAATGTGAGCTGCTCATTCCCCGAGTGATTTACAACTAATAATGGCTTGGATAGTAATTAGACATGGTTCAAAGGGCAATAAAACAATACAATTTAATTACAAATAGATGTATAATGTTATGAACTTAGAGCGATTTAGGATAAATGAATGTAGTTTCATGTTAAAATCTGAAGTCATTCTAGAAAGAAAAAAAAAAGTTAATTTAGGTTTATTTCGATTTGTTTTTTTTTTAGGGTTACAAGGTTGGTCGATTTAACCAATCCCATTTTGAGAAGGACAGAGAAAATAAAAGATAAACTATAAAGTTTTATTGTTAAAAAACGTTTGAAATGCATTTAGGAGGTTTTAGGGATTACACAAAGGAAATTTGAGATTTTTGAAATGAGGAGAAATATTTTTAATTTTAACATGAAAATTACTTTGCACATGGACTATTCAAAACATATACTCTATATATTCATGGACAAATCTTTATTTTATTAAAAATACTTCACTAACAAATACAAGTTTTTGTATGTGAAAGACTCGTAATATTAACTGAAAGACTGCCAAATTTCATGAAGATATACCCACTATATTGAGAGTTATAAGTATTAAATGTATTACGACCTTAAACGAGTACAAAAAGGTCACGTGATCAGTCGAGTTGACTGAGCCAATATTAAATGTGTTAATTACATTGATAAATGATTGAGATAATAATCATCAACTTTAAAACTACTTTTAAGAACAATATTCATCAATCAAAGAATCAGAAAGTATCACAAAACTAAACACTTTAAAAATACCCCAAAACAGACAAAAACGTTTATTCAAACAACACAGTAAATTACTTAAAGTGATACTAGTTTACTTGAAACTTGTTTAAGCCTAGCAATAATATTACATAAACTGTTTAATTTTCTATGTTAGCACTTTTAGATACTTAAAGTTAATTATAATCTTCTTGGTTCAATTGGTACAGTTTTATGAAATTGATTTAATAGGTTAATATTAAAATTTCTTTTATACATTATTCTCTATTAATCATGTCCAAGTTTTTGAGGTTTTATCAAGCACAAATTACACAATTATTTTACCATTTAGACAGAAAAACTGTAAAACATTTTTTGCACGAATTTACTTATATAAAATGTTTTCTCAAAATATGTTCCAACTTATTCTTCAATATGAACTCGGATGGCCTCAATAATTTGCTGTTAAAAATTACAAAGAACAGTATTTAATGTTGAACATCACATACAGTATAATTAACTGAGTTGAGCTTATGACACACAAAATTGATACATTATTTTATGGTTGAATCTCAAAAGAAAGGCTATATTTTAAAATGTAGGTTTAGTGCAACACCACATACTGCCTAATTTAGTTGGTGTAATTTTGTTTTTGAATCACAGTATGAGTTGCAGAATTTTGTCACGAATTCCATCGACATTAGATGAATTAATAAATTTCAAAAAACGAATTAACTACGTGTATTATTGGTCAGTTTTTATCCCCAAAATGTATCTAAACCAATTTTACCTACCCGAATTCCAAGTTCTTGGGGCGTTTTAGTTTTAGCATACTTTATACTTTCTGTAAGTAACTGCAAAGAGCCATCTCTGAAAATATAAAAACAATGAAGTACAGTAAACAATTTGGGACAAAAAAATTCTAGAAATGTTCTACCTGTAACATAAGCTACATAAATTTCATTTGTAATTAAAGTCTTCTATAGAATATTATCAATGAAAGAACATTAGTCCAGATTCACAAAAAAATGCATTAATAGAAAAAAAAATTAAAGACTGAAATGTGTATATTTGACATGTCATCATCTTTGAATATTAATAAGTTTTATCCCTAAAACTGCTTCCAACTTGCTTGTTTTTCATTACCATCTCAAAAATTTTACTTATTTTAAAAAACAAGCCTCAGAAATCTACTTGAAAAAACTTTTAATACTTAAAGAAATCGTCTATTCCAGCAATTTTTTTTTCATATATATGTTGTAACAATCTATTCAAAACAATTAAAAGAAAATCTGAGTTTGTAATAAAATTTATTATAAAATAATAATATCCACTCTTTCAGTTAATTTTCATACAAATCAGGCATCTCATGATTAGTTGTGATCTGAAATGCAAATGATTGCTATTCAGTCTCATTTGTCATGTGGTTTTTTACAGTTCATGACCTTTCATTTCACTATGTTGGACAGCAGGGATAGTCTAGAAATAATGTTGCATGCTCAAAAATCACTGTTACTATGGTCCCAAGTTAATTTTTAACCAATCATCTGAAAGAGACATTTCTAATGTATCTTTAGTATCTAGTCACTTGAAGGAATGAGACTTGTTTCAAAAGAGCATCACATATGTGCTCCATCAGACTGAAGTTTTAGTGAACATGAATGCCACTCTATTTGGTCATTTTCTTCTTCTTCAAGAAATGTGTTGACTAATGCAGCAAAATGGATTAGGTGTTATCACTTATTCGACAATTCTTATAACTTCTCATATCACACTGACACCATTGCTAAGTGCATAATATTCCTGTATTAATAATGTGGTGGATTTGGCTCTAGATTCTTTCTCAATGGGTATAAGCCTATTATCTGGATGTAAGGTGAAGTGGAACTCTTGAGTATATTGAATACTGCTACATGTGTCATGAATTCACTGTATGTATTCTTGGCACCACTGAAAGTGAGCTGTAAGTGCCTTGCTACGAATGGACACAGGAATGAACAAAAAAGGTGATGTATATTATTTTGTAAGTGGTTTTGGCTTGTCTTAGTTATAATATGACAAGTTCTAAATATTCTGAGCAGTGTACTAACAACTAGAGTCTAGATTTTAGTTTCAATAACATATGCTTTCTTACCTCGTGTATTCATTTTTGAAAAGTTGATATATATATTCCTTCAATGGTTTAATCACCAGCTCATGAAGAGTTTCTTCTATGATTAAATCAATATTCAAAAACTTGTCTGCTTGTAACTGAGAAGAAATGAATAAAAATTTCCAACTCAGTAATTCATTATGCATCAATTTTTCTGTTAAATTTAAATAAAGGTTTAGTATAAAGTTACCTGTGAAAAATAAATGTAAAAAAACACATTTATAAAACTAGTACTCTGGAGACATAATGACTGGATAATAAACAATATAATCACAAAGAAAAAAGTACACAACTGTTTTCACACCTGAAAAATCTTGTTTAAAACATTTTAGCCACAAACATAAAAAAAATGAATGTAAACTTCTATTCAGCATGCACATTTATATTCTAGTCAAAACATTGTAGACAGAATAAGCTTTTACACATTTCTGTAGAACTTAAAGTCAATAAGAACATCACTGTTGTGGAAAAATAAAAAGCGCAAATTATTATTCTTAGAAACATAATTAGGTATTACTTTTCTACACATTTCTAACATCTTTCTCTAGGGGTCACTTGCAATTCATTAAAATATTCAAATGTCATGCTCTCTCCCTAGAGATTATTAACACAATTAACAATAAAATTCAGTAATTATATCTTACATTCACTACAATTACACATCCTCATGTCAAAAAGAAGATATTTGTGATTCAGGTTACATGTTATGAATTTAGTGTAAAATTATTGGCTTTGATTGTAACACTTAAAAGTTTGTATTACTTAAAACTTACTTTTAGATTTCCTAACATGTTTATAATATGATTGGCAAACTGCTCAATGGACTTCCTAGCAGCATTACCCGGCACTGCCCGGGTTTTCGAAAAACAAAACAAAAACTAATCTCTCCATTTCCCTGTTCCATATTGCAATAGGTAAAAAATATTTCATGAATTTATGAAAAAAAAAAAGGATATATAGGCCGTTATGGAGGATATTTAGATTATCTTATACACATACGAGTACCTGGTGAACAGAATAAGCCTAGCTATATTCTCCCCATCCCGTCATACCTCTTCGAATAATAAAATTTTGTATGTAAATATGTATGTAATATTATGTTCAATTTGCTTGAATGTAAATTCAATATATTTTTATGTGAGACTGTATTCACATTATGACATTGATGTATGAAATATACTACAAACAAAATGCAATATTGTACTTTATAATGTATGAAGAGAAAAACATCCACTTCCAGGTATTGAACCACCCAGTGAAAATAAAAAAGTAGAATAAATTACATTTGTTGACGATTTAATCTCATTGTACACAATAAGTATTATAATTTAACTCTTTCAACATGAGCTCAGTCCCAGGGACAGACCACATGACCATTTTTACTGGTGTATAGTTTTAATATTATAACTTTTGATACACTATACGTACGTTCACAAAATTTGTTACACTACAAAAAAAAAAAGTTTTGTTAATGAACTATTTTTGCTAAGAATTTGTTTGTGAATACATCGGATCCTTTTTTACTAGTCCAAGAGCAAAGTGATTTTTATGTAAAGATTAAAAATAATTCTCATTGTTTCAAAAATCTCAACCTGAAATATGAAACTTTTTTATTGTAAAACTTTATATTTTATCTGTTATTACCTCTACCCTAATAGTATATTTTATTCTTCAGCCAGTATACAAATCATCAAAATATAATGAAGAGTTGTAAAATCAAATGAAAAAAAAAAGTGTCTGTGCCCTATTTTCTTGATTATTATTCATGAAATTTCAAAGTACTTCTCTTGAGAGTTTCAACTGCTAAGCATTTCACATTTATTTTACTGTCTATGACTGAAGTAGAAATCTGCTAAAAATAAAGCAACATATTGCCACTTGTTTCAGTAGACTGTTTACACGACACCATAATACGATACCTTTGAAAGCAACAATGCATGTACGAAGAGATAGCCGACTTGACCTCTGCTCCGAGAACAGGATTTCTAATGTATCAGATTATATATCTTACAGTGTTTACAAGGAAAATTAACTACAGTAATCACACCACTGCACTTAGAATCAGTGAAAATGTTTATGCTGACAACAGGATGTGGAATTTATTGACTTATGTATGTATCCTAAATTGTTTACAACAAGTATTCTACAGAGCAATAAAACTGCACTTTGAATCTGTCAAAACTTTTATTATATGGTGTGGTGCCGATACAATAAACACTGCAATTCTTGGAATATTGTTAATCCTTCTGGGATGTTAAAAGTTTAAAGGTATACTGTAGAGGGTACAAAAATCTTATTGATGCACATGGTTGTGAAATCCTACTTCTCTTTCAGCAAACTTATTCATCAACCAATAAACATTCAGGTTTCAAATCTGGTTATTGCTTTGCAAGCATTCAAATTCATTCAAGCACTCTAACTTTAGCTATTTCTCTACAATTTGTTGAAAGATGTAGACGAGTTGTTACGAATTGAATATATTCTGCTAGAAACATATTCCTCATTACTGATTTTTACCTAGAAGTAAGTAATTATTATTTACAACACATCTGGAATCTTTGTTCATTAGTTTTAGTACATAGTTGTTGACCAAAGTCCATTGTATCTGTTTCTTTATTTTAGCATAAAATATATTGCTTCTGAAATTTATGATACTGATCACAGAATATATACATATTAAGAATTAATACACGTCACATAATACATATAATAATTCTATACAACGGAGAATATACAATGCATAATGTAATATATATGTAATGTTTTTCCTTCTAGGAACAGAAGCTAAAGAAAAATTGAAAGTTAAGTTCCAGGAATTGAGAAAGAAGAAGATTCTCAACATGGATGAGGAGGAGATGCAGTTTTTACTGGATGTATCTTTCTCTTTAGATGAAAGGGCAGTCTGTCAGGGGAATCAGCAGCTGAGGAAGCTGATGCTTCAGTTGCAATGCCTCTGACAGAATCAATGTATAAAACAAGATGGCCTCAGGTTGAACTAGCTCTTCTTGATTCTGTCTTATGGACAGATATTAAAGAAAAAATGAGAGAGATGAAAGGGTGCATTTCAATATAAGAACATAGTTTAGCTAGAAGAAAATAATAACCTTTTGGATACCAAAATCTTCTTCTTACATTAGA
>NW_013667058.1:113768-118377 GCF_000517525.1 Limulus polyphemus
GAAAAAGACTTATCATTTTAAACTAATCTGAAACCAACTGATTGTTAAGTCAAGCTCTTGAGAAATGAATATTGCACAGAATTAACCAGAATATACCAGAACCACCCAGGCCAAGTACATCTAGACAAGCAACACCACCACCACAGAAAAGCAGCAGGGCTAGGTGGAGCTGCAGTGTACTGGGACTACACCTTCCCAGCAGGAGAAGCCTCTTGTCTGCAATGACACCTGGACCTGGGTGCAGATCACCGAGGAGGTGAAAGTCAACATACCTCCATCCAATACAGGTAAACCTGTGTCCAGATAGGTCACCGCTTTGAACACAATTATTGATTTATTTAAACTTATATTTACTGTAGAAACTTTAAGTATAACTGTGAAAGAAACAAATCAGTTTGCAAACCATATATAGGCACAACAAGAAGGCGGACTACAAAAAAAAAACATTAAATGGACCGATGTTACACAATCTGAAATTTTAGCATATTTAGGTTTAACTTTAACAATGGGACTAAAGCCTTATCCTTATCTTTCTGACTACTGGTCTACCTATCTTCCTTTCCATAATCCTTGGTTTACTAACATCTTTTCTTGGGACAGGTTTTTATCTATCCACACCTACTTACATTTCAATATCAATACTAATGCTCTTCCTAGAAGTTACCCTAACTATGATAAACTTTTTGTAGTTAGACCTATCATAGCTATTTTGTTTCCCACTCCTCTCCTAAAAGAGAACTATCTATAGATGAACAGATGCTTGGCAGAATTGGTTTCCTTCAATATTTACCAAAGAAACCTGTCAAGTGAGGTATCAAGCTGTGGGTCCTGGAAGAAGCTGTACATGGATACTGTCTGAAGTATAAAATCTAACAGGCAATAAGGGACAAGTGCCAGCTAAAGGTTTAGCAGACAATATTGTGATGGAACTGATGGACAAGTACAACAGACTAGGCCACTGAGATTTCACAGACAACTTTTACACCCCCCCACTCGTGTATTTGACAAACTACTAAGTATAGGAACTTATGTTGTGGAAATGCAGATTGTATTTCCCACAGCAATTGGTTTCTACAAACATAAAGAGAGGGAAGTTCAATTTTTTTAAATGTGAAACTCTGACACCTGTAAAGTGGACTGACAAATGAGACATTTATGTACTTTCAACTTTACACTCTAAATACTATCACAACTGTGACAAGAAGCGGGAAGGATGTTGATGTTACAAAACCTCAGTTAATTGTGAAGTGCAACAAGTTTATGAGAGGGGTGGACCTGAATGACCAACACTTAAGTTACTGTTCTACTGGATGAAGGACAATAAAATGATATAAAAATACTTTTTCGACTTGACAGTTGTAAATGCTTATGTTTTGTACAAACAACAAACCAATTAGCCGGCATTATCCCAGAAGGCCTTCAGAATGGACCTGGGCAAAGCTCTTATTGAGCCTCTAGTTCAAAAGCAGACCAGGTCCTTCTGGTATACCACTTTCAAGAACTGTACAGAACTCATCACCTCCGAGACTTACTCTTGGCAGGCACTTCCCAACAACTGTTGACAGAAGACACAGGAAGAGATGCAGACTGTGCCTCCCAGAAAATTAAGTAACAAAATATAAACTGTAATAAATTTATCTATATTAAACATTTTGAAGAATATAACACTAGTGTTAATCTTCAAAGAAGTTAATTCTTTATATAAAAGAATCTGCTCTCTTCCTTTGTTTACATTTTTTTTCTCTAAATATTTGAATGCTTGTATTTCAAAGTACAGCAGTATTTTCTTTTTAAATCTAATTTCACTGAAATATTTTGTAAAGTTTTCTTTTGTTATTCATACAGTAGTGATGCTCCCTTTCATGTGTCAAAATCAGTTTACAATGTCTAAAATGTTTGTAGTAACTATAATGTAAATTTGCATTCACTGATACAATTTTTCCTGTGCACAATATTAGGTATGTTTTTTGTTGTTTTTATAAATTCTTTCCATTCTGGTTGTTCTTTTTATCATGTGTCAACATTTGTATACCTTTTAGTATCTTAGTATATGTATAACTTCATATTAATTCCCACAATTTGTATGTACATTATTCATTTTACAGATGGATACCACTTGTACATAACTTTATTCTGCAGACATTTGTAGAGTAGTGTATCTTTCTAAAATATTATGAACAAACCTTTTTCTTTCAGGTTGTCTAGCTTCTAGTGTTGTGGAGAGATGTATACCATTTGTACATAACTTTTGCTGTTTTCTAAACTGTTTGTAGTAAAATACCTAAATAAACTTGCAATCATTCATACAGTTTTTCTTATGCACGTTAGGTATGTTTTTTTTTTTCTATTCTTGATCCCTTCATCACGACTGTTCCTTTTATCATATGTCAACATTCAATATATATATATATATATATATATCTTGGTATGTTAGAATGTGTGCAACTTGATATTAATTCATGAAACTTCTACGTGCATTATTCTTTTAGAGATGGATACCATTTGTGCATAGCATTTGTAGAGTATTGTATCTTTCTACAACATTATGAATACCCCCTATATTTTAGGTTGCCTAGCTTCCAGTGTTGCATAATTTGCTTTTATTTTACATGAATTTAGACAGTTAGAAGAAGAATACAAATTCAGTAAGCATAACTATAGTATATGAGCCTACAAAGTCAAAGTACAATTCTCTAATTATAACACCCGTATTTTTCAAAATACAGGGAAATTTGGACTACTATACGTTACATATATAGTTATTATTTATTCACAAATGCTTAAATTTTAGCTATTTTTCTTAAAACCTACAGGAATAATGAAAACATATTTCAAAAAACAAAGATATATAACTTTTCAATATTTCCAATTTGAGTTTCTAATTCGTTAACTATTGCACATGTTGTGTGGCAGGCATAATTAATTATAAACGGAACAATAAATAGAGAAAATAACAGGTAAACTATGAAGTTTTATTGAAAAAAGAAAAACGTTTGAAATGCATTTAAGAGGTTTTATGCATAACACAAAGGAAATTTGGGATTTTTGAGAGACTTGTATGTGAAAGACTTGTAATATTAACTGAAAAACTGCCAAATTTGTGAAGATATACCCAATATATTGAGAGTTATAAATATTAAATTTATAAAGACTTTAAACAAATAAAAAAGTTCATGTGACTCAGTCAAATTGACCAACCTCATATTGAGAGGGTTAAATAAGTTTTGCATTCTTAATTTTATAAGGCAATATTAAAAAAAAATCCTGAATTTCCCCTAGAACTTGTGACATTTGCTTTATTGACTTCCTCTCTTCTCTAATTCATTTACCACCCCTCCAAGAAGTATGAAATTTAATGTAAATTACTAAGATAATGTTGTCATCACAGAGAAAGCATAATTTTTATAGCCTTTAATCTTGTTTCGTTAGAGAGCCAGAAAAAAAGTTAATCAGACTGTTCTTGCCATGCCCATCTGTCACATCCTCTCTTTCAGAAATTGTCAGTAGTTCTCTCTGATGTTCAATACTATATTATTTATAACCAAAAGAAAGCCATTATGTAATTCAATATGGTAACATGAGTTCCACATTAGTCAAGTGATTTATACATTTTATAACATGAATGATAGTTGGATAAAGTTCAAAGAGCAATAAAACAATAAAGTTTAAGTTCATACAGATATATATCTATATATATTGTTTAACCCGTTACTTGTCGTTATCATTTTTTCAATTCACAAATGATTTTGCCCTCACAATAAGACAAAATGGCCGGCAACTTATCTTTTATTGGATATCAGATTTTATTTTTGTAAATAGTAGCATAACATTCAATTATTTGTACA
Organism: Limulus polyphemus; assembly: GCF_000517525.1. Lineage (NCBI taxonomy): Eukaryota > Metazoa > Arthropoda > Merostomata > Xiphosura > Limulidae > Limulus > Limulus polyphemus. Next base: position 117,614 of record NW_013667058.1, read on the forward strand.
AAATTGTATTGTTTAATGAAGTTTAAAGAGGAATTTAATGAAAAAGTTCCTAAAATACGTTTTAGACTGTAAATAAGCACCCTCTAAGTAGACATGTTTTTAAAAAAAATTTTTTAAGATATTTCTTTTCACTTCAGCACTGGTCCTGCCATCTATGATTGGTATCTAAACTTTTTCTAGTCTGTTTTCTTTATAAAACTGCATCTGGGAATGTTAAACCCCAGTTGTAAAACTTTTAGCCAATCCTAGTCGAAGGTGTCAATTTCAGTACCATGTTATTCCAATCGCTGTATCTCACAGTTGACAAATCATAGGATCATAAGGAAAGCATGTGATGAAACGTTGTTCTCTGGATTTCACAATATGAATGTGGGTGGTGCTTATTATAGTAACTGCCATTTTATGTAGAGGTTGTATTTAGTACTGGCCAATAGTGCTTTTCTATTAGCATTAGAAAAGTTGTTTCTGGAAAAAACTGCATGGGATGTACGTGACTTTTATTATTTTTATATAGTAGCTTAAGTCATGCTGCATGCATGATAGTAAGAGAGCTTTTCGGTACTTGAATATCATTTCTTTGAACTTTCAAACAAACTTATTTCAACATATGTCTGTGTATGTTGTTTCAGAATAGAGACAAAACTAATTGCCACTACTAACGAATGTATGCAACAGTTTGTAGTTCAGGTGGTTTCAATAAACACTGCCTGAGCCTTACCCCTTGTTACTTGATACATCCTGTTAAAAGAGATTACCAAACGATA
>NW_013667058.1:119248-135000 GCF_000517525.1 Limulus polyphemus
CTCTTCAGTGTATTGAGACCCCAACTGTGAGAATGTCAAAGCTTCCCTGTATTTTTGATATGAATGTATTTATTCTGTTTCACAACCAACATATGGGTTTTATTGTTGTCACTTGTACACTGAGTTTTAAACCATTGCAAAACATCAGAATAAACTTTATATATATATATATAAGTTAGACTGTTTTAATTCTAATGCAATAACAACAGAAGTGTGGGTCTTACTACAAAGCAAAGATTGTAAGAAGGAAAAATATAAAATTCTTATGTGGTACTGGTACTAGTAGTATTACATACAAATCATACAAGTTTATCATTCTAAATACTGAATCATATTATTATTATTATTATGAACTAAATATAAAATTACACTAAATTATTGAACTTAAACCTACTAATTTAAATTCAAAAGAATATAAAAAAATCACAAACTCTTTCAGTTCAAAGTGCTAAGCCTAATTCACTTAAAGACCATACACTCACCACTCGATAGCTCTTAACCCTAACATTTGTGGATCAACTTCTTTCCTAAAAATATATATATTTTAAGTTAATTTTTTCAATATAATGATTAATATAAATATACAATACAGCACGACTTAAGCTACTATAGAAAAATAATAAAAGTCACATACATCCCAGGCAGTTTTTTTCTAGAAGTTTTCTAAGGCTTATAAAAAGTACTATTGACTAATACTAAATACAACCTCTACATAAAATGGCAGTTACTATAATAAGCACCATCCACATTCATATTGTAAAATTCAGAGAACAACATTTCATGTGCTTTACTTATCATCCTATGATTTGTCAAACATGAAATACAGCGATTGGAATAACATGGTAGTGAAATTTACACCTCAACTACAATTGGCTAAAAGTTTTACAACTGAAGTTTAACACACCCAGACATTGTTTTATAAATAGAACAGACTAGAAAAAGGTTTAGATACCAATCATAGATGGCGGGACCAGCACTACAGTGCAAGGAAATTTTTTTTTAAAAATGTTGAAAAAATTTCCTTCTTAGAGGGTGCTTATTTATAGCCTCAAACGTATTTTTGGATTTTTTAAATTAAACTTCATTAAATAATACAATTTTTTACAAATAATTGAATGTTATTCTACTATTTACAAAAATAAAATTTGAAATCCAATAAAAGATAAGTTCTTGATAAGACAAAATGGCCCTGATAATAAGGGGTTAAGAATATTATATAAACTATACATATAAGTAAATATATGTCCCCTCAGCTGAAAAAAAGGCAAGGCATCACAATTCTGCCATGGTCTGGCCAATCACCAGACATGAATTCCATTTATCACGAGTGTGGAATATCCTTGACCAATTCCTTGAAAGCATCCCAGATTGCTAGAATCTGCTGAAACCAAACAGATAAGGATTGCCGATCTCATTTACACAACATATAAGCATGTTGCTGCCATATTTCAGACAAAGGTCTGCACCATGAAGTATAAACCACAAACATATTTTGCCACTACTATGTATGGTTCCAAATAAACTGATGTTCTTTCATATTTTAGTATCTATTTACTGATGTCAATTTTTTGTATTTAATTAGCTATGTTCATTACTTGGTTGATTTTTTGTTCTGATTTTTGTAGGTAGTTTGCAAATGATAAGAAGTTAATATTAATTATGCATTCAGCTTGAGTTCATAAGGTATTCATCAAAAGCCTAACCATAAAGACAGCTTTAAATTACAACTTAAAAGTTCACAAATTTTTACCTTGCCTTGCTCTTGCTTTATTAGCTCGGCAAACTTTCCTTCCCCATTTTTCACTAAGAAGTTACTCAAGCCACTCATGAACTGCCTAATCTGGATATTAAAAAAATAAATAATTAAATTCAACGAAAAACTGAAAATGAATGAAACATTTTTATATTTATAACAACCAGTATAAAAGCCCATCACAGATGATGGGAAACCTTTGTTGAATGATTAAAAAAAAAAAATTTAGAATTTAACTAAAACGAATTTGTCTGTATCTCCACAAAATGCACCTACTTTTCACTTATTTCATCAGTCTAGGAGTAATTCTTTAATCACCACATTTTTAGTAAAAACTATGCACAAAAATTAATTATTATTATTATTATGAAGTACGTGTGCACTCTGAAAGAGACTTAAATAGCATTCTTGAGCCTTTTAATTGTATTCTAAGTCAGGAAGTAGAAAACATAGTGCAGACATTCTGACACAAATTTTCAGCTCTTTTGACTGTACAAAGGATAAGATATTTGGTAGCAATAAATGTTTATTTTTCTTTACATTTTAAGGCCAAGTAGATAATATACATGTTAAGACCTGGCATTAGGCTTAATACATAAACATAACTCATGGCTTAGCTAAAACACTATTTGAAAAATTTTATTTTGCTTTTGGCTAAACTCAGTGTCATAAAACTTCTCAATTACAATATTTTGCTGTTACATCAATCAACATCCTGTAATATTTATATATTAAAATTCAAAAACTGTAACTAGAGCCAGAAGCATGCATATATAGACACTCACACACACACATTTGTTTTTATATAGTTAACTTAAATATTTCAGAAATTTACATAGTATGATTGTTTTGGTAATAAATTTTTTAATTCCACGATTCCTGTGGAATTAATGAAACCTTCACATTCATTGCTTTTGCAAAGTGAAATTTTTAACCTTTTATAGCAAAATAATTTCTCATATTTATATTGATTGTCTATGAAAATACACAATACATACATTCTTACATTATCTAATATTAAATGTTCTTACAAGTCTTAGGTTATCTTCAGGGTTTACTTGTCGGCTCTCCCTGGTACATTCTATGAAGCTGACAATCTGCTTGGCAAAGAGTGTGCTCTTGTCATTAGCTAATCTGTATATAAATAACAAAGTGAATATGTCATCATCAACAATTTATTTATAGTAACTTCATACACTGCAGTTACTACACCATTCTCAATCTTTGGACGAAGTCAAATGTAAGAAAGTTAATTTTGTAAAAATGCTAGACAATTGTTTATACATGTTAAAATACAATATAATAAGAATTAGATTTACAGACTGGAAATGCTTTACAACTCACAGCATACAAAATGGTAATATTAATAATATGACTGCACTTCATTGAATATTTTAATACAAAATACATTTTGAGTGAAATAAGTTTTAATGAAAACAAAACTTCAGTGCCAGTAAAAATTTATAATTTCTACATTACCTAATTAGTAGTTATTATTTTAAGACAAAAATATACACTTTTCCAAGCTAAGCCTTGCCATTAATCTTATATCATTACCAATAACATACAGTTACTACAATGCATTACTGATACACAATAACAAAAGTACAGAAGAAATTTCATTTAATTTCACAGCAGTACCTAGTGTCAAATTTTACTGTAGTGAACAGTACTACATCTATTTATCTGTCCACCCACTTCAATTTGTTTTCTACATTGTGCTTGCTGTTAAGACTTTTTTTGCTTTGTGAGATAATTTGAGTATATATGATACAAATTTCAAGAGCACACTGTTGTCTAAAATCTCCAGCAAAAGTACATCTGAACAGTTGAAATGTTATGTCTGTTTCATCACACATCATATTTATAGGAAAAATCCTGAAGATAAAAAAAACTAAAGGGATGAAAAAAAATCTCCTTATGCTTCAACTAACCAGCTTTTTTATATACCATTTGCTATAGGTGGGGCCAACATGCTGATTCATGTTCAGTAACTTTTATGTTCAGCTCTATTGTCACAATCAGTGACAAGAACTGACCCAAAAAAAGTTTGGTAAAATACCTTATTTTCTAGGTGTAACACACAGGAAACCCCAGTTGTAATTAGTAGGAGTTTAACTGCTATACTATTTTTTTTCCCATGACAGGAAATTAGTTTTTAAAGGAAAGAAACTTTCCTTAACTGGGGTGGTCGGGGATATTATTATCCCCATTTGCCCCAATTTTGTGTGTTATATTAATGGGATTATTTTAAGATTTACTGGAGTGTTGATTCTACATTCTGTAGTGAGATTCAAAATAGTGAGTAAAGCAGATACATGTTAACAGGATCCAGGGCAGGGAGAAAGGCCGTTGATGTGACACTGTTTGGAAGAAGAGAAGAAGCAAGGCGGCAAACAATCAACAAAGTAATCCAATAAGCTTCCCATGATCAGGGTCATGGGGTGGCTGGGATCTGTAAATCCAACGCCATGGCTGAGATCATTAAATCCAAAGGCCTTTGAATTTGCTGTGTGGGAGAAATGGGAGTACCCCAAGAAAACCCACTTTCACAAGACAGGCACCAAATATTCTACATGTCCTATCCCCAGTGCTAAAATAAGAAAATCACAAGAAATGATTAGTTTACACATAGAGTTAAGCTTTTGTCAGAGGTTGTATTTTTCTATGGTGTTTTGGAAGTCCTGTATATGTTGTATGGAGATACTGTTTTGTGTCATGGTGTGTAGCTTAGCAGTTAGGGTGTTTCTTATTTCTGCTGCCTGGTAATATTTGTGGGCAAGTGTTGTTAGTCTGTCTTTAAGTAATGGGATGTTGCTAGTTTTGTGCATATAATTGATAGGGGTGAATTTTGGTAGTCTGAGGGCTAATCTTAGAACTCTATTTTGCTGGAATTGTAGTGATTCAGCAATATTTTTATGTATAATGTAGGTGATTTGAGAACCATATTCTATTAGGAGCCGAATATATGCCTTATAGATTTTTACAATAGTATTAGATTTGCATCCTTTATTGTTTCTTGTTATGAGTTTTAAATGGTTAATTCTTTTGCTAATGGATTTGTTGATGTTTTTAAAGTGTTGCGTCCATTAGCATTGTGTGTCAAAAGTTATTCGTGGAGATTTCACATGGGGGCATAGTTTTATTTTTTAATGTTTTTGTAGCATTTGTTTAAGCAATTCCAATGGTTTTTACGAGGTTCAGAAAAACCCAACAGCTGTTACACCAGTTTAGGATTGTATTCAAGGATTTTTGAACTCTGTTGCTTGCTATTAGTGGATTGTAGGATACACCCCATACAGATATGTCATCTGCATATTGGGAAAAGTAAGTGTGTCATGTCAAGGAAGGTATGTTATTTACAAACAGCATATATATAGTAGTGGTGATAAAATTGATCCTTGTGCTACTTCTCCAGTGACGTTAAATGTATTGGATAGAGTGTTATTTATTTTAACTGTTGGTTAAATAGTTGGAGATACATCTCATTATTTTGTTATTAACATTCATGGAGTATAATCGGTATCTAATAGCATCATGCCACACAGAATCAAAAGCTTTTTTGACATATAAGAAAACTGCTGATGTTACTTGATTGTTATTAAATGATTTATATATAGATTCTGCAAGTCTGGTTAGGTGGTCTGTCATCTGTTTCATGAGGAGTTCTGTATGTCAGGTATTAGATTATTGTTTCCACAAAAAAGTAGTAGTCTTTGGAAATAATTCGTTCCATAAGTTTACCTAGACAACTTAGTTGACTTATTGGACTAAAGTTGTCAGGATTGGAGCTTCCTAGTAATGTTTTACGAATGACTGTGATTTTAGCTTTTTTTTTTCCCCAGACAGTGGGGGAGTATCCTGACAGGAAGAATAATATTTATAACATGGCAGAGAAGATTTGTGGGACTTGTGTGATTAGGAACCCTGTCACCAATAAAATAATGGAAAAACATGTAATTTAGTGTATAACCGAACCAATAAAAAATTTTTTAAACATCCAGAAGTTATCAGTAATTCTAGGATTAATTACTAATTAATTATTAATAACTTTCTTCACTAATACCAGTTCATTGAAGGTTAAAAAAAAAGGTGAGCTTGATATTATATGTTTTTGTGGAATATATAGTTACTCAATTTCAGAGTATATAATTTTTGAGGATTGAATATGTATAAAAGCAGATGCCTGTTTGCAAGCACTTTAATACAAATGCCAGATGTACCATTTAATACCACAGTACTATCAAAAACAGATGAAAACAAAGACTAAATATTCTTCACAGTACCTGAAAATGTAATTTCTAATAACTTCACCTTGTGGTGTATGGATGTTCTGTAGAGCAGCTGTTATGTGACCTGCTAAGAATGAAGCAAAGAAAGTTTACAAGTAGGTTACAAAAATCAATTTATATAATGTAAAGTGTTCTATAAAGACAGCATTCAACAACATAAGATACATCAATTAAAATATACTAGATCAGTACACAAGTTTTATCTTTTCATATATGACCATTTTCTTACTGGTCTTAGTAAAACCTAGATTGTCAGCAGTGGGATATTATTAAGATTATAAAAGCTAAACAAAAAATACCATAGAGCAAACCATACACACATTTATTTACCTTGGTAAAACTACTGAAGAGGAAATTTTGTGCAAGTTATATTAGGCTTGTAGAATAAAAATACTTATTTAAATTAGACAATTTCAATAAAGAAAAACTGAAAAAAAGTCTACCCTCTAAGAAAGTGCAAGATTTTGATAAAAACAAAAGAGAATAGATACTAATATCACAGAAGATTTCATTCTTTGACAAAGAATTATCATTTTTACCAAGAGTATTCCTCTTTATGAAAAATAACCAGACACTGATAAAATTCATGAGCAACAGAAAGCAAATCAAGTTTTATCTGTGTACAATTTGACAATAACTTATAACAAAATAAAATTAAATATTCAATAACTCTTAAAATCTTCTTTCTGAAGAACATACAGATAGTAGCCATGTGTACAGTAACTTGACTAAAAGTCAGCTGTAAAAATGCCTTGTGGTACTATAAGGAAATAATGTTTAAGTATTTATCACTTCAGTAATATTTTGAAATAAAAGTTCCATATGGTAAGGTTAACATTTTTCTAATCTGAAAATATATTTATGATACATACCTCCACATACAGAATAGCTATCTTCCTCAAGCATCTGACTAAGAGCTTTTTATGTCACTAGCCTTGAGGAAACTCCCACCAAATTTCACTTTTTAACATGAATTGCGCTGGTGCATGATGATGTCACCATGCAACAAAGGTCCTCCACTAGCAGGATTAAGACATAAGCTCCATGCACAGTAAACTCCCCTATGCACGTCCTCTCATGATAATTTCATTCTTTGATGAAGCAAGACAAAAAAATGTGCACCAGAAGTGGGGAAGATGGAAGTGAATGTGTGCAGATGCACCTATCTAATATATATTTTCATATTAGGAAAATGTTAACTTCTGTGACAATAACCCACCTCTTCACACAGAATAGCTAGAATTCCATGTTGAATTGGTATAGGGGCCGGTAAAAAATATTACCTATATGAGCTCCCTTCAGAAAACCCCCAAAGGTAAGCCTGAGTATGACAACAAATGGCAGGGGCTTCATAGGGGCACAACTGTGAGAAACCATATCTCATCTCAACCAGGGTATATACTCTTCACCAAGAATGTAGAGAGAAAAAAAAAAAAGAGGTAAACGAGCCCCATATTTTGCAAGACCAGGCAGAATGAGAACTTGACCATCTGAGTACTTACACACGAGAGATCAGATAGCCAATATGTGTAGTGTGGTTGGGGTGAGTTCAGACCATACCTTATGTGCTCACCTCATCTCTACTAAACACTCAGGCAGCAAAAGAAGGAAACTTTAGTTGTAGTAGGTTTTAGTATAGTGTATGCTCAACCCAACTGTACCAAACAGACTCTGGCTGCAAGAGGAAGGCATATTAATTATGTATCATGGTGTCTGTATATTGTGTGCTCACCACAAATGAACCGAACAGGTGTTGACTGTAGGAAGAGGTCACAAGAAATATTTGTTAATATTTTGAAAGGTAACCTGCACTACACTAACACTGTCCCACTTTTCTTCGTATAGTGCTAAACCCAACCAGGTACACTAGTAGAGCCAGGGCAGATGGTATGAGCACTTTCCATCATCCTGGCTCAATACAGTTTTTTTGGTAAACATACTCTAGGAGGCAATATCAGTCACCTACCACAACCCTAAGAAATGTAAAGGAGAGCTGAAAAACAAAATGTACTTACTCTTTTCAAAAACAATGGGTTGACTGAAGATTGGGGACATGTGGAAGCTAAAATCCTCTGGGAGATGAAACAGCCAGACGACGAATGTGAGGGGAGTCATCCACATGCCTGTCTGGAGGATCTTGTCCAAAGGCTTGTAAAAATGGGTAGCAAGAGAATGAGTTAGGTGATGAATCGAATGTGAAGAAATGTGAAATAGCTATTAGCATCCACATTCAGAGACAAAGATACCAATCAGAGGAGTCGAAAGTCCATAACAAGAAACCTGAACAATCCTAACGGGACAAAGCAATCGATCCAGGTCCAAATGATCTTATAGGTGAGAGACAGCAGGTAGGGAGATAGAAAAAAAATGTACAGTTACTAGCAGGGGAAGGAATGGAAACATTCCCAATAAACAGCAAGAAGTTTGAGCATGTGAATGTGGAATGAATGTTTGTCCTGCATGTAAATGCCAAAAAAGTAGTGTCCTCATCTAGAAATGTACTTCAATCAGAGAGGGAAGAATAGGTAAAGCGATAGATCTGGCTTGGGAGTAGTTAAGGGAATGCTGGAAGAGGTACTTGCACAGTCCAATAACCATAACAACTCCTTGAAGAGAAGAGAGGAGAGGTTCAGAAACAAGGGCAATGGAACCCTTTGATCTGTAAGGTCTACAGGAGGAAATGCATGTATGCACATCCTAAAGTAATGGGGTTTCAGGGGAACCAAAGTTCCCCAGTACAAAATAATATTTTGTACAGGATGAGAATAAGATGCACAAATCCCAGCAACTAGAGTAATATCTCACGTATGAAGAGGAGAAGGTCGAACCCACCCAAGACAAGAGATGAAGAAAATGTTTAGAAGCACAAAATATTGTGTAGGCATGATAAAGGGCATATATCTCGTGTGAAGCCATCCCAACCAAGTAGCCTCCTGTAAAAAAAGAAAGGAGTAAGAGGATACTATCCTAGAATGGGCTAACAGAAATCAATCATCCAAGAAAAGGAATACTAGCCCCAGGCCATGAACATGGCAAGTGAGGGCTCTCATGTTACAAATGAATACAAAAGGTGCTGATGCTACATCAAAGATAAGAGCAACAAATTAGGATGGAATGTAAAAACACATGGAGAATGGATCAAGAGGAAGGTGTCCAAACATAGCAACCACAGTCAACTGCACACTGGGTGAAATAGACCACAGAAAAGGATGGTGGGAGGAAAAAAAGTAAATGGGAAGTGCAGCAATGAAGTACAGAGATTATGGTGGAGAAAGGAAAAAACAACTGTTGGCAGAAAATAAGACTAACCAGAAGAGAAGAGGAAGAGACAGGTACCTACAGGGTTGGAAACAGCTTGGTACTTACTGACAAGACTAGTGAAGAACTAGACGTCTGGCAAAGGGAGGATGAGAAAAGGAGGAAAACCTGGAACCTGAAATGGGAAGGTAAGGATAGATTGATCCAGACGAGGAAAAGGCAAAGTTGAAAAAGTTTAAGAAGAATGAAATGAACACCAGCAAAGACATACGGATGAAGGTGTACAGTAAAAAGAAATGTAACCTGACTCAACGAGTTCCAATATCAGATGAATAAATTAAAAAGGGACAAAGCAGAAGAAATGGAACAGGTTAAAGTGACAAAGAGAAGGGAGCGAACTGCTACAGAAAAAACCTCTGAGGCACAATGAAGTGCCTCAGATAAAAGGTGGAGGTAGGAAAAGAAATGAAGGAGGGTAGTAAGAAAAAGGATGAAGATGTAAATTGAGGAACAACAGAATGAAACAGAAGGCAAGGGACCCAATCCCAAAGCAGGCCAAAGAGATAAAGATAAGAAATCAAGAAAAGAAAGGAAAAATGTTTACAAGGCAGGACAAAAAGTCACAAATTTGAGGGGGAAGAGGCATTAGGATGTAGTTATTATAGAAAGAAAAAACTAAAAACCCTAAACCAAACAGGGAGGAAAGACAAGGTAAACGAGAAATGGGATCATGGAGTAAAAATGATAAATATTAAAGGACAGAGGTGAAAGATAAAAAAATGAACCTACCTGAGAATGAAATCAAGAAAGAAACTGGAAGTTTAAAGTCATTCCTCAAATGGTAAGGCACTACCCAAGGCAAACCAGATTAAATTCATAGTCCAATAGATCATTACTGACTTAGGAGAAAGAACTTCGGTCAACAGGATGGGAGTAGGAGGCCCATTAAGCATGTGTCAATCCATAACATGTTGAACAGTGGCTGCAATGTCCCCAACAATTAACGAGCATCTAGAAACCATAGTAGAAATAAGGCCTGTGTGAATAACATTGATGCTAACACACGACTAAGGAAAAGCCACTGCCACTTGAGAGTTCATGGTAAAAAAATCAATGCTCTTGAAACAAATGCCAAAGAAAACAAAACCAAAGTTTTGTTAAGAAATGATGCAAACCATCTCAATGAATTGAACTTGAATATGTCTGTTCAATGCAATGCTGAGGAGAAAAATGAAGTTATGTGCATATGGGTTGTGTTGCCCTCCTATTGGAGGGCTTTAGTTACATAATGATTTCATCATGCACAAGCACAGTTCATGTTAAAACATGAGAAATTAGGTGGGAGTGGCTTCAAGGTTAGTGACATGCAAATTTCTTAGGTAAACATGTGAGGAAGATAGCTATTCTGTGTAAAAAGATAAGTTACAGTCTCAGAATTTACCTCTTCAGATCAAGATTTAAATATTTCTTAAACACTAAATTATAAATTCAAGTTTATGTGTAAGTACATAAATATTAGATGTTGCCACAGTTACTCACAAAACCGGTTATCTGTCTGGATTTTAAATTTATTTATCCAGATCTCTTTTCAGTACCAGGTTACCAATTTTTTTTATTTGAGAAAATATGAAAACAATGCAGTTGTAAGCATGGGTCTTTGGCCAGCAGAATAAAGGTGAACTTCACAGGTTTTGTATATTGTGGGTCTCCTTATTTGATAAAGGTATCCTATACCATACTCTTTTGCTTCATTGCCATGGATGGGAATGTTTTAGTTGCCTTATTGATTTGAACTTAAAAAAATAAGAGCAGAATATGGTGCATGGAGCACACTTAACATTAACAACTTTATTCAATCTGAGGTTGTTGTTTTATTATTATTATTATCACTTTCTTGTTTTCAGTACTAAAGGATGCTACACAAGTCTATAGATCTGAAGAAAGGAAACATATGTGTACTAAATACAGCATGAGGTATGTACTATGCATTTGAAAAAATAAAATTTACGACAAAATTAATGCAAGTTCTATTTTATTACTGTTATTACCTCAAAACGACCAGGGATCCTGGTTATTTTTCACAGTGGGTACAAGTCTGTGATTTTCTACCTGTGACAAACTCTAACACACACACACACACATTCTTTTTTTAATTGTTTAACTATTATGACTGGAGGGAAAAGATGTGTTTTTTAATGTTTTTTTAAAAAACAGTTTCACAAAACAATTTCCAAAAATACACAATCTAAAATAATATATATATATAAGACACACACACACACACACACACATTATTTACTTGTTCAAGGTGAAATATTGTAACAGATAAGTTAAAAACTAAGTAAATGCTGAAATTATTTTTTGGCATATATATTTAAAATTATATGATAAAATCCAAATCAAATTCATGAAGAAATTCAATAAATACTCAAAGTGCCTCCCCCTTCGAACATTTAGTTCAGTTTATTACATTTGTAACTGAAAAACTTAATAAAAACAAAAAGAACACAGTACCTATAGTCTGAACATTGTCATTATTTCCTGTCATATGGCCATCTGCTGGAATAGTTGGATAGTTCCATATTTGATCATCAGTATTTGAATCAGTTTCGCTATTTACAGATGACGAGTGACGTGATTCATCACTACTTGTAGGTGTTTCAATCTTTAAACAGAAAATCAAAATTCTTTACTTAGAAATTCCTCTTTAAACAATGATGACACATGTATTTTACATTTCAACTCAAAATAAATTGTATAAACTTGTAGTGTGAGATTAATTTCATTCTTATTCATGTACACAAATCATATCTATTTTAGATATTATAACTAGATTCATCTATCCATGGTAGTTTTAAAGAAATTCTAATTATTAAAGCAGAAATGTCATCAATTCAAATAAATTCAGAAAAGCCAAAATTTTAATAATTCAAGTTTTTGCTAGGAAAATTTCCACATGAAAATGCCTATTGTCATTAATGGAATCATATACTATTAAAAAAATTAAACTAAATAATTGCTAAATGATTTAATAATAACATTAAATGTGAATATCTGTAAATTAAATGTAAATAATCAATATTAGGGCCTCATTATACTGGATGGAGAACAGTACATTTTTATGTAAATGTATTATGACATACCATGACATTTGCCATGGTGTTACCCTGATTAATGTAATTATGGCAGCATTTTTTTTTTGCCTTGGACTGTGTGTACTAAGTTTGAGGGCTTATCATTAATTTAAAAAATGTTTCTATAAACAGCTAAAGTGACATGGCAAAGATTTTCAGATATATAGTTTACTGTTTTCAAAAAGAAAATACATCCACTACAAGTTGCACCTACCTTCACATTTTTCAGTTGATTATTTTTCATAGTTTGCTCAGGATTCTCCTTTTCAGTAACATCTTCTTTTCCAATATAGGTTTCAGGTGCAGAATGAAGAAAACGATAGCAAATTTTTTGGTCCCAAGGCTCAGAAAATACAGTGGATGTGTCATCAATGTTATCAGCAGGCTGGTTATCTTCCAAGTCTTTGTTTCTCTTCAAGTTTTCATACTCTGTATGTTTTTGTTGCTTGTAATTTCTAAACATAGGTTCGGATAGTTCACATTCTGACTCACTATCCTGCAGTTCTTTTTCTTCCTCATCCCCATGGTCACACCACTCCCATGATGTGTCTGAAGCCCATTCTTGATGGTGTGCACGTTTTTTAAACGAGCAGCGAGATTTTACTGGTATATTTAACTTCTCATTGGTGCATTGCAATGAAACTTGTATATTTCTGTTTTCAACTGCACAATCTTTAGGTTTTTTCTGTTCATTTGAAAACTGTATAGGATTCTCAGTTTTTGAGTTGTAACTTTGAGATGAAACTAAAGGATTACTATGTATTTTTTCTCTGCTTGCAGACAAACTGTTTTCATCTGTTGTGAAGCTGTCTCGCAAGCAGTTCCGTGTCTTAAGCTGATCTTGCAGTGGAGTAAAAACAGTAGAAGTTAGGGAAGGAGTCACAGAGCTTGAAAAATGTGCATTATTTACAATATCAACTGCATCAACTGGAAGTGCATAAAATGGACTAGAAATACCTTGATACTCCATACTCGTAGTCTCGTTACTTCTCCAAGTAGCTGTATTTTGTATTTTGAAAGAATTACTGCGAACAACTTTCTCAGTAGGTTGTGTTAGAGGAGTTTCTTCTTTTGCCTCATAAGTCTGAGTGCTGCTACTTACTAGATCCTTTCTAAAATTCTCCAAAGCAATGTTTTGTCTATTAAAGGTCAGTAAACAAGTGGTATCTTTCTGCTCTTTCTTCTCAGGGTCCAAACTTTTGGCAAAGCTGTGTTTGTTATCATTAGAAATGACATTAGATCTGTTACCCATATCAAATTTCTCTAAATCTTCGTAATCACTTACCTTATCATCTAAGCTACTTCTATAATAAACTATGGGATTGTCTACAATATCTGACTGCTGATAGTGTGAAACTAAAGTTTCCTCACGCTTGACTTCCATATTTTCTACTGTGGATTCAACTGTGCTCAATTTCTTAGCAGTCTGTAAAAGAGAGCTTGATTTACAGTGAGTGAGTGACAGAGAATTTGTGGTACTGCTGCTTTCACTAATGTTTGGCACTTTCTGGTGAACAGCTTGTAACACAGAATGAGAAGGGCAAATAGATGAAGGAACCTTGGCTGAAATAACAGGTTTAGGAGGTACTGGTGGTTTTATTGGCAACACACTTCCACCCAGTTTCAGACTTTCGCGTGTCTCAGCAGGTGAAGTTAAAGGCTTGAAGGTAGTTAATGGCAAGTTTTCTTGTGATTCCACTTTCTTTACACTGGTTGTATGCATTCCTACAGCTCCTTGAACCAAAAGAGACACCCAGAATTCTACAAAAGTTAAAAAACACAAATGTCTTAGAAAATGAAAACTAAATTCCTGGTAAAAGCATGTTTAAATATAGTCTAACTACACATTTGTACATTTCCACCTGTTTAGCTTGTAGGACACCTAAAGAATTTATATTGCTTCTTGATTCCATGAATATGAATAGATTTGATTCACAAGCATAAAAATTATTTTACAAATACAGCTAAGCATATCATTTCAACAGGAAAGGAAACTGGACACAACTCTGAGCTGCATTCATGATTACACAAATAAAAAAAATTACTAAAAATAGGTCATAGTCAATGTATGTCTTGTTTAACTCTTTCAGCACAAGCTTGGTCCCCGAGACCGACCTCATAACCTTTGTGTGCTTGTTATAGTTTTCATGCTATAACTTTTAAATTAGTAAGTGTATGTTAATGAAATTTGGTAGATTATCAGTAAAAATTACAATGCTTTCAAATGCAATATTTTTCACAAGCCTTTTTATTTCTTTTCACATGTTGCCTATTCAACGTGCAAAGTAATTTTTATTTTAAGATGAAAAATACTTTTATGCATCATAAAATGTTCAAAATTCACTCGTGAAATTTTTTATAATGTTAAGATAGTTAAACGTTTCTTAAGAAAAAACTTTATATTTTATCTGTTATTTTCAGTAATAAATCTATGTACAGGTTTGGTCGATTTGACCAATCTTGTAACCACCTTAAAAATTAGGAAATAAATATAAATTATGCTATTTTTGTTCTAGAATGAACACAAATTATAACAAGTAAATAGCTTAAATCTCATAACATTATACATTTATATATACATTTATTATTTTTATTACATTGACCTTTCAGCTATGCCTAGCTAACAATACAGAAATTACAATGATGCATCAAATGTGCACTCATGTTACCGTATCCAACAATACAAAACTGACCTTTAGTCTTTACAAAGTGACTTGTCTTGGCTGTATCTTAGTAGACTAGTATTTTGTAAAATACAGTCACATTTCAATTATTATTCATTATATATGTATATAGATTATTGCTATTTAGAACTAAGTTCTTCAACTTATTTTTCTTAAAACATAGAAGAGTAAATAAAGAAGCAAAGAATTATCTCTTCTAGTTACGACCTCTGTACTTGGTTGCTGCTTGACATAGCTTACTAAACCTTTTAAAATTTTGCACATGGAGGATATGAAATTAAATAATTTTTTCAGGTTTTACATATACAGTTGAATAACTAAAAAATCAAATTACTATATCAATACCATAGAATTCCACTATAATTTATGAAGCTTAATAACTAAGCTGTATTTCATTCTAAAAAAATATAAAATTTCAAGCAGACTAAAGACACAACCTACCTCCTTGAAATCTTGGTTTGAAATAAAGAGATGGCGTCCAAACACGTTAAAATGGCTGAGAAAGCCACTAGGGGACATTCTGAGCTTTCGATTGGTTATTCATGTCATATATAGAAGTTTCCAAAAATGAAAAGAGGTTGGTGGGCTGCTATTGTGTTTGATTTATTACACGAGCAATATCTTAGCAAAT
>NW_013667058.1:135099-137714 GCF_000517525.1 Limulus polyphemus
GTACAAAACTACAGACTTAGTATTTTGACATCACAAACATCTAATTTGAATCAGTGCTGCATTCAACATACCACATGACACAAAAATCGATGTTTAACTGTGCTTTTTTAATATTTACTTTTAAACTAAGAAATTAAGTAACCTATAATATTAAAATTTAAATTATAATGTACAGTTTGATAACAAACTTATTGATATAAATTCATGAAATAGTAGTTCAATAAAATTTTAAATGCGAGTCAACGTGACCTTTAACCTGTGAACCGTCTGGAAAGGGTTAAAACTACTTTAAAAATCTCAATACTTTTTAAGAACTCAATATCACCTACTGACTAATTATATCTCTTCTACCTTGTAGTCATGTAATGAGCACTGTAATTACAGTGAGAGAAATAAAGACTAAATTTTAATTCAAAGACCCTGAACATAATGTTAAAACAGATCTTGCAAACAGGTAAGTTAAGGAAATTAACTTTATGTAGAGTAGAAAGTTCATAAACCAACCTCACAAAGATTACTGTCATACTTTACAGCAACCCTTTATACTCAAAACTTATAAACTACTCCAGAAGTTAAAGTAGGAAATAATTTAGAGTTATATTCTTCTTCAACAAATGTATACGAGCTGAAATCAGTATAGAGTTTAAAAGTACCATTTTATTCACTGCTTACAGATTATGATATAGTTTCAATGACAATATATCACTTGTTAAAACCCATAAATATGAATACCATCAAATTAAACTTATCTAAAAATCACCTTTACAGAAAAGAGATACTACATAAAGAGCACACCTCACTTCAGCATTGATAGTCTGTATCTACTTCTGATCATTTGAAATACTGCCTCATTCCTCAGTTGGTATAATGCCAAGCTCTCCAAAGTCACATATGGGTTCAGGCATCAATGTCTATGGTATTTGAGAATATTTCAAAAACGCTCTATCACATTTAGAAATTAACCTTTGCCTTATCCAATTCATGATCTCTATAGTTTCTTGTTCAAGGTAATCTCTCATAATCCTCATAGTATTACAATAGGCATTATTCTGTATGTAGGAGTAAGTGTGGTTTAACTGCCTCCTCAAAAGGGTGTACAACCAAATCAATATATCATCAAGCAGTAAATAAGCCCTTTGAAAGCAGAATAAAATTGTCATATCCATTCACATTGATACCTTTCCACATCATAACTGAAATGTCACATTGAATAAGGTTGCACTGAATATATCTCTCATCTCTGGCTCTCCAGCTACAAGCCTGTCAATTTTTGGTAGACATGAAACCTTTAGTTGTTTACAAAAGTTCAGGAATCTAATGACACTGCTGTCAGTTTTAATGACCTTGCATTAAGAGTATGACTGTACCATAAATTATAGAAACAGTCAAGAGAGAGGGTAGCAAAATGAATAAAGCATTCACCTACCAACAGCATGGTTGGGGACAGCACATATCTGTTCATGATTTAAGTTAACCCTAAATAACAGTGCAATAAACATTTCGGTTGGATACCAATGAGATGTTATTTCTAGTTATCATTACACATTAATCTTGGTCAGATAGAAGTAGGGAAGTAACTCTTGTTAATATTATTAATTACCTAGGGCACTGTCAGACCACAAGTAGAAAAATATTCTTTAAACCCTTCGCAATGGGAGTCCTTTTAAATGTTTTTCAGCACAAGTCACTGTGTTACATCCTAAATTTAATTAAAGACCTTTAATAACAATGTATGTGAATGAAATTAATATTATAATATGTGTGTTATAGAAGTTTTATTTTATCTAAGTTTTAAGTTCTGTATTTCAAAATAAACCTTTCAAAAACTACTTAAAACTTCAGTATTGTCACATGACCAACGAGCTCTGAAAATCCTCTAACTTGGCTCTCTGTATCTTCAATAATACAATGGTAGTTGAATAGAGGTACGTCTAGACAATAACTGGCTCATTCATTAAAAAGTTCTCTGAATGAATACAGTTGGAACAAGTAATAAATTTTTCAACCCCCCAAAAGTTGACACACCCACTTTCAACAGATTTGTTTGAGCTTTATAGCCTACATGTAGATGTGTACATAACATGTGTATATCATTAGAAAGAGGTCACCTTACATTATAATCTAACAATGATTATTTTGAAATTGGCACACAGTTGTCATCACAAATTTCATGAAATTGACTGTAGTATTGTTGGCTGCTTGATTGACTATAGCGCTTACGTTGTTTCTTACATAAATATGTTATAGTTACAGTTTAAATTGTATTTAGGTCTTACTATTATATTTTGATTAATTATGTATTAGTTAAGTTTTACAATGCTTAATTAAATGGCTTATGATATTACTCACTGAACAATAATATTGCCAAAGTGTTGCTCATGTCTCCTAAAGAAACTGTAATATGCCTCAGGGGCACCAATGATTTGTGTCGAGATGAATAATAAGTGGTAAAGGACAAAAAAGGAAAATAAAGCATCAAATATTAACTATGTGAAAAGGAAAAGACCTGAAATTACGAATTTAACAAAAGGAAAATCTTTAAAGATATTGTATAAAAAATTAAAATGTATGTTTTTTTCTTATTTCCTTGTCATTAGCTAGACTTAGTGATATGG
>NW_013667058.1:137735-157949 GCF_000517525.1 Limulus polyphemus
TGTATGTTTTTTTTCTATTTCCTTGCATTAGCTAGACTTAGTGATATGGTAGATAAAATGAAAAATAAAACAAGTATTTACCTTAAATAAACTTTTGATATCTTTTTAGGAGGTTCCAGAGATTGTGCTAATGAAATATGAAAACTATAAGACGAAGAAAAGTATTTTCATACTTAAAATGAAAATCACCTTGCGCTCGATTTGTTAATAGTTTGAATACATGTAACTACAATAGAAAAAACATTTTTTGTAAAAACACTTAATTATAAAAAACATCATTATTTGTGTACAAGATACTTGTGATCTTTAACAAATTCTTACCAGTTTTTGAGAGGATATGTTAAGAAATCTCAGAGTTACTGTATGTATTGTTATAGAAGTGAAATTTGTGACTTAATTTCCTCAAATTGTACGTGACCATTGTAAAAAGATTAACTCAACTGGGAAGGATAGGTTATTAAAGTCCATGTCATGAACTGAATAAAAAAAGTACAGTAATGGTCTAACAGCTTGTTAACACTTTTCTCTTAGGTCACACTAATGAGTAAATACACAAGTAGCAACAGAAATGTACAATGATAAGAGACTTAGATAAGTTCAGCATTAAGATTTGAATAGCAATTAATCCATTGAGGTAAGCCTCAACAATTGAAGACCAAGTGTTATAATATCCCACTGAGTAGTGCTACATGGAGAGTTCTTAGGGGAATGATTATTAAATACATTTTGCATCATCCCACACCAGAAATCTGATCTAGTCCAATGAAAGCAGACTTATGATAACATGTAATGATTAGAAATGATCATATCAACAAGCAGAATATAAAAGTTGTTACTGGATCAAGCTAGTCAGAGTTAGCATGAATCAGCCAGAGCAGACAGATTAGCTTTAACTCACATCTTTCTTCTGCTAGGGGCGCTTGCCAAACCCTTCGCTGTTAGATTTGAACAAAGCTCAGTTTCCCCAAAAGCAATCTTTCTATGGCATAAATCTTTAAGTGTAATTAACAAAGTTTGAAAAATTAGAAACTTTAAGTATCAGGATGATTAAAGATGTGTTTGAAAACAGAGGTGATGGAGTTAATTAAAGATATTTTCTTTAAACCAAAGTAATGAACTAATCAGAGAAGTTTCTACAGATATTCAGCAGTAATTTTTGTACCTATTATCTTTCTTTTTTGGAAATTAATGTATTTTATTATTAATATTATACAACTTCTGGTCTCGTTGATGCTCAGTTAAAATTTGAGTTTGTGACCTGTGTGAAACTGCCACTAACTACGAACTCCTGGTATTTTAAATTACTTTTAATTAGTTGGTCATTGGTAAAACTATCAGTTATAAACAAAATTATCATGTATAAAATTAAGGAAATACTATATAGATTTATTGTTTCATCAATTAAAAAACAAGATCCAAGAATTACAAGTAAAATATGTTATACTTCCATTGATAAAGCTAATTGTGATTTTGGTTATATTTGTAAAAAAGATTTATGCATCAATTACGATAAATGAAATCAATAGTACACAAACATTTTAACTTATTAACCAATCCACAGACACACTAATTAATAATTTTACTAAAGCTTATAACAAGCTTTATTCTGAACCAACTTCTTTTGTAGATTTATCTTTTCTATATGCTATTTCTAAACTCCATAAATTTCCGATTCAAAATTTTATAAATCTTATTTTTGTTTAAGTCACTAAAATCTTGTGACATGCACAGTAAAGGATGCCCAGGGCAATAGGGTTAAGATAACAATGCCTCAAATTCAAGGTTTTCAAGCCTATGTGATCCCTGTTTCTGTTTAACTTCCTAAATTTGAATTGGTTTGACAGTCTGTACTTCAGTAATTAACCATTTCCCATCAATAATAAGTTATACAGTCACTAAAATGATAGTAATTACCAAACAACAAATTAATGGTAAATGAAAAGGGACTGGTTATTTTCAGTGCAGTTTCTGTGTGCTAGATCACCAAAAACAGTATTATATTCTTACGATAGAACATGTTAAATATGCCCATGACAAATGACATATCAGTTTTTGGAAAACCATTAAGTTGTAACTTTCAAACTGTATTAAATGTTTGCTACTTTAATTATTGATGTGGTGTAAACAAGCTACTACAGTAGAGCTAAAATATAAATATCAAATTATCAGACTGAATAGTTTTATTAATAAACAATATATATATATATATATATATACACACACAGTTTCAGGAAATAAAATACTTTAAAGTATACTGTTGTTTTTTATTAAATTCAAGATAATTTTCCCTGTATTTTAATATGAATTTTTAAGGTCCTTTAACATTTCACCAAGTGAAATGAAACATTATTTTTGCCAGTAAAGGTTGTAAATTAATAGTATGAGAAGCAAGCCTAAACAACTAAATAATATGGAAAGTTTCTATTAATGAATATCTTGCTTTGAATATTATTATGATGATATTTTGGGCCACTAAATATACAGTACTCAGGCAAGATGTCCAAATAAATGTAAATGTATTTCATGACATGATTAAACAAACAAAAATTTTACAACAAACCTTGACCCAAATGAGCAAGTGAAGACAGTTCTGCACATGTTGTAGCTTGAGCTAAAGCTTGAGGCAAGCACAGTTTTACAGGAAGTTCGTCACTAGTGGAAGAATCAAGAATATTAAATCACTTAACTAAAGTAATGTTGCAGATATATTGGTTTTCTGTTTACTTTATTAACTACTTACACAGTAACCAACTAGAAAAAAAATGCTGAAATATTTTAAAATTAATATCACTAATTAATTACAATATATGGTCCAGGTCAATAAATTAACTATATTTTTTGTCTTATAAAAAATTAACTCTTTTTGTAACTAAAAGCTTAGTCTCAAGATTTTTTAAATCAAAATTTGCTCAGCACTATTCATGTTTTAGAAATAAAGAACAAAAAACAGGAAGCAGACAACACTGTTTGAATCTCTGTATTGCAAAATAATATACAGGTTGAGTACATTATAAAGGTAAAGTTAACACTAATTTAATTAGTGCCAAAATGTAGTTCTGATACACGCTGACCCACCACAGCTTTATATTGGTTGTGGTTATAGCATGATTTGCTGATCTGTAGATCAAAAATACCATTATGTGTGAATTTATTTGCTCGATTCATTGTCCACATACTCCTCTCACACTTTTTGAACTTCCAGAACCAATCTTGGCAGGCAGATTTGGCATTGCCCCCTTACCACTGGGGGCTAAAATGTGTTTGGAAGGTCAGCTTGGCATGATGAGATTCTAAGAGTAGGTGCTCAGGTTGCAAAGCCCAAATCTGGCAATGGATTTTGTTTCTACACTCCCTCTCCAGGATTCCCATATTTGAAAATGTGTTCCTACGGCAATTCACAAGCATTAGGAGCAAACAAGAGGTTACTTTTCAGGTACAGAACTTTTTGAAGTTGTTATGGATGAAGATGGGGATAATGGAACCTCTTTGAATCATGGGGGGGGGGGGGGGCTTTTGAACACCACAGCAGAAAGAGTGAATTTTATGCTTATTTTAATAATATACCCAACTCTCTGTACATATAGTTTGCTGTATAACTGAATTATAAGTAAAACATGTCCATATACAATTGTAAGCTATTTAATCAAATATTAAATATCCCTTTGCAATTCTTTTATTTATGATTACAGCAGATTATTCATGATGAACAAACTAAGGTGAATTGGGAAGCAACTGTCCTTAATTCAGTTACACTTGTACAAGAATATCTTGTAGGACTTATCTACTAAATTAGCTCATGTACATAAGCTGTTTCAAAAGTCTTCTGTCTTTTGCTTTCAGGTCAGCTTGCACTGAGAAGATATAAAGAATGTGGTAAATTGTGGAACATAATAAATTAGGGAAGCAACTGTCCCTAATTCAGTTACACTTGTACAAGAATATCTTGTAGGACTTATCTACTAAATTAGCTCATGTACATAAGCTGTTTCAAAAGTCTTCTGTCTTTTGCTTTCAGGTCAGCTTGCATTGAGAAGATATAAAGAATGTGGTAAATTGTGGAACATAATAAATGTTGTCTTGATAGCCTTCTGAATTAACCCTCTGGATATAGATAGATAGGTAAAAGTGTGCATGTTACAATCTTTCTAAAGAGCTAAATTCAAAATTTAATTACATTATTTTATTACCAATGTATGACAATAAACTTAGGATAAAAAATACTTGATAAATCAAATTTTAATCTTTAATTTCAATAGGAAATACTTAAATAAATTCTCAAGCTTCAATGTTTTGTATCATGTGACATTTGTTTGCTCTGAAATGCATAACTTAGATAATCTCTCCACTTATATTTAAACTTTTGAGATTTAATGTAATTTACAAACTTATATTATTGATATTAACAATACATAATCTAACTGTATAGCTTCCAATCATCTTGTTTTACTTAGATATGAACCAAATGGACAAAAAACACATGTTACGCCTTCCTATCACATAGTTTTTCAAAAAATGTTAATAATTCTCTGTCTCTGCCATTTGCTATTACAATATTTATAACCAAAAGAAATAGAAGATGTTGATTTATTGACTTACAGCTCATTCTCATGACAGCTCTGAATTATTTGGCATACAGTTTCAAAGTTGAAATTCCCAAATTAAGCTTGACCACCTCAAGGAATTACTGTAGCACATTCTTATTATAAAGCCAATTAAATTATAACAGTTACAGGACATTGTATGCTTTGTCATTTTATTATTTTATGTTTGAAATAAATATAAATTTAGTACGATACTAATAACAACCCTGGTAAAAATCTGAGAGAGCTTTATCTATACTTTGAGTATTCCTCTGCAAAAAAAGTAAAGATCCACATGTAAGTACACACATTTCTTGTTTTATATGGATATTGTTTGTTCATTATTATAAAAGTAACTAAAGGTAAAAATTAGAAACTTATTAGGTTAAATGCAAAAACATAAAAGAAAAAATTAAATATAAAAAAAATTCTCATTGATGTCTGCAAGCAAGCTGCTCATGAATTATGTAACTGATTTATATAATTTGAGCCACACAGTTGCCCTGCAATTTAGTTTTCTTACACAGGATTAGTACTTAAACACAGTTCAAAGAGCAATAAAACAATAAAATTAAATGAAAATAGTTGTGAAAAGGATAGAGAGCTGAACGTTTTAGGATAAATAACTAAGTATCTGTTACACTCTACAATCCTTCTAGAAAGAAAGAAGGGTAATTTAGATTTAATTTGTTAATTTTTGAGATTGTTACAAGATTGTTCAAATGGACTTAATCTGTAAAGTGTTAAGGTAAACAAAATAACAGATAAAAAGTTTTATCAAAAAATTTTGATATTCATTTAGGAGGTTTTATAGGTTATATAGAAAAGGTTATCCTCGTCAGTTTTGATGTCACAGACCTATTTATTAATGAACCCACTGCAGAAATCATCCACAACACAAAAAAATTTACTAGCCTTCTTACAACACCTTAACTCCACAGACAACAGAATCAACTTCATCATGCAATAGAGAACAAAAGCCTGCTGTTTCTTGATAATTTCATCAACATACAGTGGCACATTCACAACCACCACATACATGAAACCAATTCATACTGACCGATACATTTACAATCTTACCATCCACCTTCTGTTAAATGCAATTTCAAGTGCTTGAAAACACCTGTAACAAAAACTCCATCAAATGTGAATGCCAACATATAATATTTTAATAAGAATAGATACCCTTTTAGTTTCATCACAATACCATGAATAACATTAAAATACCAACTGTAACAAATAGACAAGAAAAACAAGTCCAACACTATTTACTTCCCCTGTGGACAATACTTGAATAAGAAAGTCAAACATAGAGCTAAAAATTCCAACATTGATGTCTGCTGGAAATCTCACACAGCACTCAGATCTATCCTTGTCAAAACTGAACAAAGAATGACCGATGATAAATACAAAAACTTCCTTTGTAAAATACTATGTTCCTGTAAACAGTCATATTTGAGAAACTGGATGACATTATGACCCAGGAAAAAAAAAGAAAACAAACTAACAAGACTGATAAAAACATGCCATGTCGCTGAGATATAGATTGACTAGGACAATTATGGACATATCAACTCAGATAAATTCTGCAAAATAGGAAGAATCAAAAATGTTCCTACATCAATATGCTGAAAACCATCACTAAATAGAGACTCGTGCATGGAAATCAGAAGTTTGTGGTTATCAATGGCCAAACCATCACATCTTCCACCAACCATGCTACAAGATCCCCCAGCAAAGTCGTGTCTACTTCAATCCTACAAATACCAAAGAAATCCTTGCTGACTTGAAGACAGCTACTAAAACATTGTCCTTTCTACTAAAGCTAATTTGCTGTTATGTTAAACTTATATTAAAGTTCTTCTTCATTACCCATTAAAACCATATCCAAGTATTTAGTCTCAAAGTGGGTTCCTCGTCATCAAATTTAATTTAGTAGATTAGTTCTCCCAGATTTTCTCTTCAAGTGTCACTCTAAAATAGGCAATTCCTGCCAATTTCATCTTTCTTTGTTCATCATTTTACTGGTTTAAGAGAGTCACAGCAATAAACATAACAGAATATTTTTTAAATATCCAGACAAAAAAAAAAAAAAAAAGTTACCAACTGAATAATTTCTTACCAGCACTGGCAATAATGATAAACAAGTAGTAGTAAATGGGAAAATATATTTTGAGATCCTTCCAACTTAAACAAGTTACCAGGTAGGATTTCCACAAGGTAATGCTCAATGTGTTTGCAGCCCTCAGGGAGTCGAACAGTCAAAGCATATGTATTTTGTGTGCTTGATTTTCTCACAATGAAATTCTAGAAACATTGCAGTAAATATAGTTAATATACCAGAATATTAATTCAAAGTTTCAGACCTAATAAATAGTGTCATAACACTGAACATGTATATTCATGTTCATTACCAATCATATTATAATTAAATGCAATCCATCATTTCAGTTACTGTATTTTATATTTTACTTGTAGGATAAAAATTCTATATAAAAAAACAGATTTTATGAATTGTACCAAAAGTTAGTGGTTGTTTTCAATTGTTAAAAAAGTGCACTTCAACCAATACATTCAAGTTTTCTAGTCCTAGCAAATCAAACTACACTTATTCCAGATCACATATATTCACATGCACACACACACACAAACTATCTCCATCTCTCATTATAAAATTCAATGAAAACAAAAGTATTCTTCATTAGAATTTAAGGAGAACAAAGAAAATCAATTATGTACCCAATATTTAAAATGATTATCTAACGATAAAAAATATTAAAATGCCTAAATTATTTCAAATTAAAACCTAATTTTCTTCATCAATTCCTTGAGGGCAAGAAATGCTTAGCCAACTGAACTGTTAAACTGACAACTTAAATACAGAAGATAAGCAATATTTTAAATTAACCACACACTGAAAAGTTAACTTTTAAACCTTTCCTTGAAAGATCTAAAGGATATCTTACAAACACAATTTCAAACAGGAAACATACCCCTTCATCTTTTCCCTGAAGAAGATGGGTAGCACCTTCTCTACTTATATCGGGAAGAAACCATATGGGATATGTTCGATTCAACCTCTCCTTCAAATCAATAACAAGCACTGGGAGTTCATCATCTGAAAAACTGGAGTTTTCTATTTCCTTCCATGATACAGCAAAGGAGCTTACAGAATGAGTGGAAGGCTAAAAAGAAAGAAAAAAAAGGAGAAATTACTGTGTATAGTGAAACAATATGAAGTAATAATTACACCTAAATGTATGCAAGTACACAAAAGTGAACAAACAAATAACTACTTCACTTGGTGCTATCTCATGTGAAGGTTTATGTATACAGTGCTAACTAGTACTTAATCAAACACTGCTTCTTAACATTTACACAACACATTTCACACAATAAAGTAATTTTCTTAAAACCATTTTAAAAGCTAAAATACTGTGGCCATATGATAATAAAAGAGTTTCAAATGTGAAAAATGAGCCAACACCAAGAGTAAACATACCCACCAAAAGCACATAGCTTAACTTGAAGTATTACATAAATTGTGACACACATACACACTCACTCTAAATGCACAACATAATGAACTGCATTCTGTAAATTGTTACACACTCACACACCAAAAGCATTTATTTTAATACACTGCATTTTGTAAATTATGATACTAGTTATTTACAGATTTCATTTCCAAAGAATACAGACCTCAACTATAAAGGCCAACATTTCCAAGAAACATTCAGCTTATTTGATAAGATCCTCAGAATACAGTTTTTTTCAAGAGAAAGTGCTATTCAAAGCAGAGAATGGGGCATAAACTACACCATATAATCTTCAGGCAAATACACACTTAACACAGTATCAAATTGTGACTTTCTTGAGAAAACTGTATTGGAGCATATGAAATTGTGACTTTCTAATACACAGAAAAATCAATTTTTGCAGAAATAAATTTATTCACAATCAAAAAACTTTACAGGTAATTTTTGTGCAAATAAAACCTAATCTTCAACATGGTATATGCAATTTCATGCATTGTGTGAATCTAAACACTATTAATAACCACACCTTGTAAAGTTTAAATATGCAAGTAATGTTTAGGTTCAGAGTTCACCATTATATTACAAAGTACTTTTTACCTTTGACTCCCGTAACATCAAATGAAAGGCATCTGTAAAATCACAAGAGAGGCATAAAACTTAAATCTGTTTCAATCTGGAGGGAGGGTTGTCAGAAAGTATTGCTGTACCAATTCCAATCTTCATTGGTCAAAATATAAGGGAATAGCAGGCCTAAAGCCCTAATTTTATAAAACCCTCTCACTATGACCTACATAAAATCAAAAGATTGACATAAATCCCAAATATGTTTATTGTAGTTAGTGGGGATTGTCACAAAGGATCTTTGTGCTATGTCTCATTTTGATTGATAGAAATGTAAGGGGAATGACAAGTCAAAATGTGTTTTTGTAATGTTTGATCTTTGACCCTCTGAAATAGGAACAAGGATCTTAATTCTAAAAAATTATAAAGGAGACTAGGCATACTGGATCAAGATATACTGATGCACAATGAAAACACAATAGTCTAACATTACATCAACAACACACTGGGCATATACATAATCTATTTGCATGCTAAATAGTGAACAGATAAGTTTATTGATTGTTTGAGTAAAACTGTTCCTTGGGATACAAAATACTGAGCTCATGAGATTTTATAAATACAGCAGATGCTCAGTGTTAAGTACTGGAGTTGAGTTAAAGCTGCCAAAATGAGTTGATCAAGAATCTGTATAAATAGCCATTCAAAAGGACTGTGGCCAGCTTTTTCTCCTGACCCGAGTCCAATAGAACATCTGTAGGACCTACTTGCTAATGTCATCAGCAGGGGACAACTGCAACTAACCAGAATTGTCAGCTGGCTGCAGCTACAAAGGAAGAGTGTTGGAACATCCCACAGCAGTCTATTCAAATGCAGATAAGATCTAAACATCAACATGCTGCCAGAATTATGTTAATACTCAGGGAGGTCATATGTGATAATAACTTTGTAATGTTTTCATTTTGGCAGTGTGGCAGGTTTTATACTGAAGACGTATCACGATTTTTGGATCTATATGTTTGTTCACATTTTCTGTGATTTTGTTTGATATCTCCATTTCAAATATTTGAATAAATCCATTATACTGGCATGTTGTATTTCTTTTGAATTCAGCATATATACTTCTTAAGAATTAAGATGATTAGTCCAGAAATAAAAGTGCTGCACAATCGTAATTATGGAAAGGAGACTAAAGAAACATAGGAAATATGTCTCTTCATATGGGGATATATAAATATTGAAAACTATATGAACCATACTGAACATTTCCATATCTGTATTTGTTTTAAGTTTCAATAAAATTATTTCTTCAATAACCTAATTCACAGTTCATAGAGGTATACATCTGTGCATATTCAATACCTTTTAAAAAATTTAAATAACAATGTTTCCCAACATGGAGAACCCCTAATCCCAAACCCTGAATATACCTCAGCTTGAGAAAAGTTTGAAATGTTGAATACTTCTTGCTTCAAGTTAATATTTAGGTTGTAAACTAAATATGAATACCAATGACTAATCTGAACCAGAACAGAATTCCTGCCATTAAATGGGAGCTCTAAACCACATTTGATTTTTCTAACTATTTTCTCTAGCTCACAACTATTGGTTGACATTTTTAACTTATAGGGCACATGAGTTGAACGGTCATATCAGAGACACTAAGGTTCATGCATAACCATCCAAAATGTAAAATCAATGACAACAAGGAAGATAACCAGGCAACAGCTGCCATCTACATAGCTACTTTTAACCAAATAGTGGGATTGACTGCCACTTATGAAACAAGCTTACAGCTTAAAGTAAGTAGCATTTTCAGTGATATATTGCAGGCTTACACCTTGTACCTTCTGTTCCACAGTCTGGCACATTAACCACTGTGCCATACTTTGCCCACAAGTATCAGTACCAAATATACAAGAGCTACTTGAAACCATACATTACACCAACATGAGTGTATTGTATCATAATTTATTTAAGTCATGTTATATATATTGTTAAATGTTGTTATCTAAAACAGCCACCTTCCTACCTGCAATTATATAAATACAAGAAATAAAAAAATTTTTGTCACAGTTGAGTGCTTGAAATATTAGATGTATCATTGAAAAGAGATATAAAATTTACACACAATTTGTACTTAGTTAATAAGTGCAAAAAAGGTGAAAGTTTATGTAGCCATAAACAGATCAAGAGTCAAAGAAAATGACAATATATTTTTTTACATCATAATATCTAGTTATCAAAATAAGACTGATTTTCATATACACTAAAAATATGTATAGCTTACATTTAAGGCAGCAGACTAGAAATAATTATGCATGGGATTAAGAATATCTATGTAAAAGATTAAACAAGTAATACTTTTAGCAAGATGCTTAAAACATGTGATATCAATCCATGAAGAATTGCTATATAGTAATTGAATAAGCTTCTATTTTCAATTAAATCTTCAAAGTTTTGATTACAAATGATATTTAGGTTCATGATAAATGCTTTACTTCATGTCAAGTACTTTCTTTTATCATGTGAAACTGCTAGACTACCTCAATATGGTCAGATAGGTGAAAACTAGGCATAAACATTTGAGAAAAAAGTAAAACATGTGCCTAATGCTAAATGGAGTTTGAAATAAGCATGAATCACCCACAACTCCACATTCTATATCTTTCCTGTCAGTAAAGAAATAGTGCTATGGGTAGAGCTGGACCATTTATGGTAGTTACTAATCGATTAGTACAATGTTCCTCAAAACCATGGTACATACTAGCAAAAATGTTGGCAGTGGATGCAGCCAGCCAGTTGTCTTCCCTATATTTGGTAGTTTAACAACAATAAAACAAAAAATTGGTGATGGGTACTGCCAACCAGTTGCCTTCCCTCTAGTCAGTATCTCTAAGTTAGTGAAAATGCAAGATAGCCTTAGTAGCTTTGCCATAACAAATATGGGGTGAGCATATTTACTGGAAATATTTTGATTACTTGTACATACATATAGTTGGAATAATCAGAAGCCTGAACTTCAATTAGTTGAATATTTTTGTGACAACCAATATAATCAAAACTTTGATTAATCCATTGTTGAAATAATCAAAACACTAATTTTAATTAATTGATTTAATCATAATTTCAATGAATCAATTAGTTAACGTGGTATTAATCAAAGTAATTAATTGCTGCTCGTAGGTGATCAATTAAATCATCCAGCCCTAGTTATGTCACAATCTTAACATCAACATATAGTACAACAATTCCAAATAATACATTTTAAATGCTGAACTCTTAAACTCATTATACTGCAAATATTATATTATAATTTTTTGACACAAGCTAAATGCTTAGCTTTAAAGATGTGTATTCATGCAATTCATCCACAATAACCAAATTCAAGTTACTAGTTAATGTATACCTAGAAGTACATGTCTTTTCTTAACTACTTACAATTTTCTATGTTAAAGTGGCATTAACCTTCATATAAAACTTTAAGTCTATAAAATAAAATATGATATTGTCATAAAAGATTTTCTTTTTAAAGATAGGAATAAAACTTATAAAAGTTATAGCTTCTTCAACGCTCTGTGCATAGGGGGGGGGACATCAATATTTAGTTTATAATTCAAATTTTTTAATTATACAAGTTTTACTTTCTCAATTTAAAAATAAAATATTTGAAATAAATTCTCAATCTCCACTTCTATGTGTCAGCTTTGAATTCTCCATTTTAGATTTTCTTTCTTCCCTTATATGGGTTTCAGAATGTCGACCAATTAGATACACCAACTATAGTTACTGACAGACCTGAATTTAAAATTAGAATCTCCTATCTTTATTTTCTGAAATATTAATACATTTGTTAAGACCCACCACAGAAGCTCCTTCTAATTCTTCATGCTTTTGAAAATACATATTTACTCATGCATAGTTGTCAATGTTACCAGTTTCTAACTAGAAGAAAGGCCATTTGGTGAACAACTTGATTAAGATATCTTTATGTTCGTTTATTTTGAGTGTTCTGGTTTAATATTAAACATCAGAAGATATTATAAGACATTTTCTTATATTTTTGATCCAATAACACAAACATTAATGGACATTTTTCTCTAGTGATAAGTATCATTTAACTTCAAACTGTTAAATTTTAGGCCTTTGATATGTTTTAAGGCTACTAAATAATTATAACGTATCCATATTATTAAACAATTTTAAAATTGTTAAAAGTAAAAAATATACTTATGGGTTTACAACTATGTAACAAAATGTTTCAACAAAATCAGGGTTATGATATAGTTAATATTTGAAAATGAATGACACCCTATGTATTTGATAACCTTTCTATATACATAAAAAAAAGTTTTCAGTCTAAGAATATTTTGAAATATTGGTATAAACATAACATCCACTGTCCAACCACCAAACATGCTACTAAACAGGACAAAATAGCCACCACCAAAACTTCCAAGTACCTGAGTGGTTAAGATCCCATCTGTCACAGAATGAGCATGTGAGGAAAGATCAGAGCACAGGGGTGTGGAAGAGACCTGACACATAGGAGAGCAGGGAAGGAACCTATTCCCATCAGTAGATTGACAGACAGTTTTACATGTAGACTTGTCTGCAAAACTCCTACCAGTACTGTATCTGGTTGCTGTTCCTGTTGGTCTCTGTTTTCTAGATTCTTTAAAATCTTCATGGTCCCAACAATTTCTGTATATAAATTAAAAGTTCTGGAGATTCACAAAAATAGCTATGCTAAATTAAGCTTACAAACATAGCTTCTACTGTAATATTAACTTTTTTATATATTGTTTATAATTGATAATTTTAATGTAGACTAGGTGAGCAAGAAAAATCTAATTTTATTTCTTTAAACTTAATCTTGAATTGAAATACACACTACTATATAGAAAATACTACAAAGTATTACATTTCCCTATGTTAATGAAAAGTCACAAATACAATTTAAAACTTACTCCCTTTTAGGCTGTCATACAGCCCTTCATCACTGGATATCTTAATCATCGAAAACACTCTTTCCAACAAGTCATGGAGAAACCTCGTACATTTCACAAGCTCACATTCATGATTCATAACTAAAGTATACATTTGAGTCATTCTGACTTTAATTTCAAAATACACAACATAAAGCAATTTTTAAACTACTAAATAAGGCTGTCTTCGTATTCATATGTTTACTCCAAATGTATTGTCATGTGTAGAAAACATAAGTACATTATTAATATGAATAGAACTCTCACAGTATATGTTTTTGAATTGTTTAGTTTACTGAAGTAGTTAACAGATGTGCTGTTGTTGTTGTTGTATACAAAGCCACTGCTAATGATATCATTGTGAACATGATAAACCTTCTCATTTAAAATTAGTTGACTGCAGTTCTGTTTTAATATTCAACTTGAACTTGAGTGTAAGAAATTAAAGACCATAAAGACTGAACAAATCTCTACTTAGTAAACATAGTTGTTTTTATGTTTTAAAATATCATAACTTCAGATTAGTTACGTCTATGTTTAGGAACCAATTCTTCAAAGATTAAAATACTAAAATATACAGGCTGAAACTAACATACATGTGTATACCAGCAACAGTTCAACCATTATTTCACTTTTAATATACTTCTAAATTAACTTCTGTGTTTAAATCCCAATATCTTTCAACGTACATGCATGGTCACTCCAGCCAATCACAAAAGAGTAACTGCACCCTGTGTGTGTGTGTGTGTGTGTATAAATAAATACATCCCATTAACTCTACATTGTTAACATTGAAACAAAACAAGTTCTTTCACAAAATAAAACACAGAAAAAAGTATTTAATAATAACAATAATAAATATTTAAGTAATTAAGCTACAATGTAAACTAAACAATATGCCACTCAAATATACCACAACCAATATGAAACAAGGTCAACACCAATTGACTAACCTGAAATTGACTGTTTCAAAGTCTCCATTCTGGTTACCATTTAAAACAGCTTTATCTTGAATTAGCTCATCTTTGTTAACTGGTTCACTCACATGCAAATAGCTATTATGATTTAGTGCACGGGAATCAATGTCCAAGTCTTGTAGCATCTGCTCAATTTCATTTAACTTCTGGAATACAAACAAAAGGCTATGAAAAGGAAACTCTAATCATGCAATCAGAAGAGAAAAAAGAAAGAATAATTTAAAAACTGCAAGTCAAGAATATATGGCATAGAGAGATGTTTAAAGTAAAGTATATGTGATAACACAAGCAATCGTGTTTTTGTGTGTGCTAGTTTATGTTAGCCATGACACTAGATGATGACCTTGGCAGTTGTGGACAGGCAGAAACAGGGAAAAAAAAATTAAGAGAAGAATTACTATTGGGCAACTTGCTAACTGTATGTATGTACAACTTCTGTGAAGAAGATTTAATTACTGAAAAAATATTACAGTACTTTCCAGTTTCTTTTCTGCTAGACTTATAATAACTTCTAACCTTAAGTTTATTTCTCACACTTTTTTTATTTTTACATTTTCTCTACACTCATATCATTCTAAAAAATACATGTACCTATTTACCCACAACTGATACAATATCTCTACAACTAAATACTCCCAAAAATACCATGTAAAAAAATCAAAGATAGCTGTATTTGGATCTCTTATAATTTACTATGCATATACACAAATAAGCTTTAAATATTTACATATATAAGTACATTGGTAACATTACCAAATATGTACAACCTAAGCAACCATTAAATTCAAGTTACACGAAACCTGTACATCAACTCCTCTATGTTCTATACACTGTGTACATAATATATACATAAATACATGCAGTCCGGACCAGTCCTATTAACAAGACCCCAGCAGGTTACAAGTATAAATCTTCATAACTTGCTTATCAAAACCTACATATTTTAATTCAATTCTTAATGAGCATCAGAATAAGTTCAAAATCATATAGATGGAAGTGTGTTTATGAAATGATACAATTTATCAAAACATTTTGTATATATTTTTTTATTTCCTCACTATAGTGCAATTTAATTCATCATGGTATAATATGGATTAAATTATTAAATCAAAGATTAATAAAATTAAATATTTTCTGAAACTGAAAAAAAAATCAGGATGTACAAATCTATAAATTTACCATTTCAACAAAAATGTTCAATAATCTATAGTAAAAAAAATGCTTTCAAAAAATTTGTTAAAATAAAATAAAGAAATAAAGATACACTGAATGGTAAACAAGATTTGCAGTCATAAAACACAGGAAGCCTGTACACAAGGTGTGTGTGTGTGTGTGCCTATCAGTAAACAATTAGGCCTGCAAACTGTACATAATTAAGAACAAGTAAATATTCCTAAATCTGCATCCATGTTCTCAAATGTCATGTGCCCAAGCTATTTTTTTGTACATTTACAAATTCACATAAAAAATATATTTAGCCTACAAACTAACAAAATAAAACATATGTTGGTAAATTGTATATTACCTCACTTATTGACTGCAGTTGTTCCTACTCTGTATGTGTAAGTAAGGAGTTTCAGAAACTCGGTTTGAGCAAACTTTATACTCATCTTGAAAGCTCACAAGTAATACAGAATGCTGCCTATAAGTTCAACTTAATAAGAAGTGCCAATCTCAAGGAAGTTACTGGTAACAGAACTTAATGTATATCTCATTCTACTTAAAACAGGCTCTCCTAACATATAAAAACAAAACAGATGTATGCTTTATAGCCCTCCATAGTTTCACATCATTTTGGCCAAAGTACTATCATTAACAATAATGAAAATTGATTATTTTCCCCCCATATTCTCAATTTGGCAGCATTTAATTGGATTAAATTTTACCACTGTCCAAGTGTACAGTTTCATACAGCGCAAATAATCAACAGTGACTGCCTTGAATTTCTTTACACAGTTTATATGTAAAGTAAGCTTTCTATGAACAATCCAAACAGTGGAATATTTTAATTCTACTCTCCATTTACAAACTATTATAATACTTGAACTAATAATTTTGACCAATGTCATCTTTCAAACAAATTTATTAATTTAATAAATAACATTTATTAATGTAACACCAGGCACTGAATATTTTGGTACATTTAGCAAACTACAGTATTATTTTGTATAAACAGACGAGTCACTGGGCATGCATGTAACAGCTAGCACTTAAAAATTGCTTAAGTGTTTGTTTGTTTGTTTTTGTATTGTTTACAATAAGCTTTTAATTAATGGCATAATAACAATACATAATGTTATCCACACATTGTAAATTTTATGCAAATTGACATGTAATATAATCACAATACATTTTATCTCCTATTTTCATATTTACCTTGTTTGGTGTTTTAGTAAGTCAACTGTAAGATGTCATCTTTCTGAATAATTATTACAAGGATTAAATTAAAAAGGTGATTAAGACATCATAGCCCACTTGACATGAAAAAAAAAAGTTATGTGGTTTGGTTATTTTCTAAAACAAGAATGCATATACTATTCCTGCAAGTTGCATGTCCATCTAAAAACTATCTAATCAAAAAAACACTTTAGGTGTAAAAAAAAAGGTGCGACCAAAAAAGGATTGAGTGTGAGACGTAAAGTAAGCAAATCAAAATTGGTGGCCAAACTGTGTGTGCTGGTGAAGAACTGTCTGTTCCATGACCTGAAGGAGTAGAGAAGAAGATTGGACCCAGCTGAGTCTAGAATTGAAAACACTCCTAAATGTATGAGATACTGTGTGGGAATAAGAATAGATTACTCTTTTTTGATAAGACACCCAGCTCTCACAGCTTCTCATACCAGAGCTTGAGTGTATAGTTCTGCCAAATGGCAGGAAGGGGAGAGAAAAAGCCAATCATCCATGTAATGATGAGTGTGAATGCTGAGGGAGTGAAGAGGATGCAAAAAAGCTATGACTATAGGGCATAAAAATGTATAGAGCAGAAGTGAGGCTGAACGGTAGAGCACAAAATTGAAAAACCTGCTTGTAATGCCCCAAATGGAGATAACATCTTGAAGATTCGTCAACCCGGGATATGAAGGTAGGCATCTGCAACATCAAATTTTTTCATTCATTGGCCACGTGAAGATTGCCACTGAAGGGAAAGAAATTACTCTATTGTAAACCGAGGAGGCTGGAGGAAAAGATTGAAAAGAAAAAAGCCAGTGACTGGTTACCAATTGCCTGTCTATTTCAATACTACAAACAGCTAAGAATAAAAGCCCTTCAGAGAGAGAAGGTGAAAAGCTTTATGGCCTTTTTGTGCAGAAGATCTTGGATGCTCAACAACTGGATGTAAGAGGGATTTTGGGGAGTGAAAAACCAACTGGTATGAGAGAGGAGGAAAGATGGACTGAAGGCTCAATCCCCTCTTAAAAAGTTGAATGACCCACTGATCTGTGGTGAATGTCTCCCATACAGACATGAGCCTTCAGGGATGAGACCCCACAGGATCTGACCCCATAAGGTAGTCACCAACATCAAGAGATGCGCTCCCCACTGGTAAAGTGAAACTGCCCTTGTGTAACAATGGATCATGGTGTCAAAGAAGGAGGTCTGGAAACATGAACAGGAGATGCAGTAAACCATCCTGTATAAGAATGTTGGGACAGTTGGAAAGCCAGTGTAGAAATCAAAAAATGGAGATGATCACTATCTACTTGAGATTCCATGAATTCTGGAATTCCTGCAAAATAGACTGAGAAAAGAAGGTTCACTTAAATCTCCAAGAGCCAATGCAGGATGGCAAACTCCCTTCAGTAAGGCATCTCTCTCTCCAAAAGATCTCAGCAACAAACCAATCAAGGTACCAAGGAGAGCAAAAGCCTATAACCTAACCACAGTGTAGTCAATAAATGATTAAGATCCTCCAAAATTTGAGAAGGTAATCTATGATAGGCCTCAGACAGCAGTTGCAAAGATGATAAAAAACAAAAAACTGTTGTAAGTGACAAACAAATTCTTGAAAATTGTGACCGTATAAGATGAATAGGGTATCTTTTGTAGAGCCTCAAATAGAAAGTAGAGGGTCTAATGTCTGAAAGTCCAAATAAGGGTTCACTAGGTGATGAAAAGCCAAGGTATACTGATCCAATAAGTGAGGAGGACAAGGCATAGCAACACCCTCCCTCAACTGACCTGTAAGAGGCAAGATGTCTGTCTAAGGTTCATGAGCAACTGTCTGAGCAAAGGAAGATGCTAGAAAAATAATCTAAATTCTCCTTGATCTCCCACAGACTTTGCCTCAGAGCCAACAGAAGAAAAACATTGGACAACATGTAAGACTCTACCCCTCTGTGTACAAGAAATTGTATGTCCTCTGAGTTAGATGCCCCACCCCCTCCTGATGCCTGGGTTGTGAATGTGAATATTCATATTCCAAAAAAACATCCCCAAATATTTTGTTTCCATAAAATCAAGAAAATAAACAATAAACTGAAGCCCTGTGAAAAGATTTAAAATAATTCAAAAGAAAACGTTTCAAATGTAGTATTAGCATTGAAGAGAAACCAGCAGCAAACACATCAGACTCTTCGTAATTTTTGCTGTTGGGGAAAAGTGAATAAGAAAGAATAACAGGGAGCTTATATACAGATTGGGTATAGAGGGTGCATTGATGCAAGTGGAGAGAGTCACAAGATAAAAATCATTAGGGGTGATATAGTGGGGTATAACAACTGGAGCAAGTGAGATAGAATTCATACCATTGCTTAGACGGGCAAAGAAGAACCTTTTGTTGGGATAAAGCTAAAGTGTGAAAAGAGATAAATGTGTTTCAGAATTTTCATTACACTTTAAAGAAGGTGGAAATTATTTTGAGAAAACTCAAATTCTAATTTTGAAAGAATAGAGAGATATTTACTGGTGCGAGATCAGGTTTAAGAAATTTGAACTACAGGTACAAACTTAAAAATCAGATCAAGTTTTGATACATGACACAATCCAAGTGTTTAAAATTGTTAGAGGAAAGGCTAAGTAATAACCTGGATATTATTTTGCCCAAATCACTTCTCTTAAATTATAAATTTGTGAAATTTCTCATGAGATATGGTGTGTTATTTAACCCTTTGACTACGACCTACTTATATTATAAATAAGTATGCAACTTGCGTGAAAGTTCTTTACAAAAATGAAACTAATAGATGAAATGCTTTTAAGTGTGAGATGAAAGGTCCTATAAGTATGTAGTTTTTGAAAAATAAGATAATTAATTTTGATTTTTTCTGAACCGATGCTTTTCTCATGTCTATTTTTCTTTTCGTATGTTGCCTATCCAACATGCAAAAAAAGTAATTTTAATTTTAAGATTAAAAAGACTTCTATATATCAGAAAATTTTCAAATTTCACATGCGAAATCCTTATAATGTCCAGGTGGTTAACAAATATTTCTTAAGAAAAAGCTATATATTTTATGTTATTTTCGCTAAAGAATATCTGTACAGTTTTGGTCGATTTGACCGATCTCATAACCACCATAATAAAATTAGGAAATAAATATAAATTATGCCTTTTTTCATTCTAGAATGA
>NW_013667058.1:158735-164290 GCF_000517525.1 Limulus polyphemus
TTTTTTTTTTTTTTTTTATTGTCGATGACACTTAACCCTACTTTTGTTTTTAATACTAATGATAGTAATGCACTAAATAATTTTTATTTAATTAAATAATGTACCAAAGAACATAAACTAATAACATCCAAGTAGGAAAGCAAACAACCCTGGATTATTTATTTAAAAAAAAACACCCAAGGAACCAAAAGCAGGCTCTTCTGGCACTCAAGTGAAGGAAAATCCTGAGCCTACATCTTCTATAGAGATAAAGACAGCAGAGGTCAGTGATGTGGACCTCACAACTGCATCTCTATTCTCAACCTCCACTTAATCCTATCGTAAAACCTTCTTTAATCAAGCAAATAAAGCATAACACATACACTTCCCAAGATAAGAACATAAAAATTAAAGGTTATGGTAAAATCTTTTAAATTTTTTTGTAACATTCTGTGGTTTTTACAATAAAAATGGTTTTCTATTTCAGTCATTGGTTTAAAATGTCACAAGTATGTTTTCTATTAAAAAAAGAAAATGTTTTAAAGTGTACAGGGCTGCTTTGAAATGCTCATTAAAATGGTTTCCAGTGAAGTGTTTGGTAAATATAAACGTTGTTTAAAGGTCCTTGAACTCAGAATCAGTTATAAATGTGTATAATATGTGTTGTATAGTACATGTACAGTACGTATTTTGGTTGCTAGGTATAAAACATATCATTTTCTTAAGTTATGGTCCCTATTCAATACCATATTTCATTGTTTCTTATAGAAGAAATTGCTCCGGTTTGCATCACACAGGCAACGTTTACGCTCTTAGTCCCTATCATAAGCAGTCCCTATCCATACCCAAATTTCCCATTATTCTTATGGGGGAAAATTCCCCATTATATATCGTTCCATTATAAGTTGCAACTTTCTGGTTCCTAAATCCGACGTATAATGAGGACCCCCTATATAAGACTATTTCACAAAAATTGCCTTTAAAAAGCTAGTGTGGTATTTATATCATGAAGGCTTTAATTTTAGAGATATAAATATTTTCCACATATATCAAGCTAGACAAATTTGTACTTTGAAAGAAAATTAATAACAATATTCAAAAACCTTACAAAATCTAAAAGTTTTCTTAGATTGTATTTTATTTAAATTTCATTCTACGCAAAAGTTTAACATGTATTTATTTTTCAAATTAATGATACTTCACAAAACAGGGCTCATTGAGGAAATCTGGTTTGCAGGTTTTTATTCTTCTTTCAGCCTTTTGTTTTCTTACTTTTTTATTATCATTAGCTAAGTTCCAAAAATTCAAGGGTGTGTCCATTCCAAAAGAAGAATTGGCTAAGAAGAAAAAAAAAGAGTCAGAAATAGTGAACAATTCAAGTCAAACCAACTGTGGTGCAGCAAGAATGAAGAATCTCACACTATCCTTTTTGTATTTTACAGGGTGGAGCAAGTATTTCAGTTTTTAAGAAGCCATTAAGCTTTTCGTTTTCTAATATTTTCAATCGCTGAACCATAGTGCACTTTACATAACATATAACACATCATGAGCCTAACAATGGTGAAGTAAAGTGGCAAATTATACAGACTGGTTTAGTTTGCATTAAAGACAAACAACATAATAGAATAGAAGCATAAAAGCTATGTATTAATTTTTTCTTGCTAGCTATTACTTAAGGACAAGTCTCCATTTCATACATTTTGACAAGTTTCTGTAGGATTAACTTCAATATATTATTCAGTGTGTTCTTTACCTAACAAAACCAAAAAATAAATAAAAAATCTGTAAAGATTAAGCTAAAGTTGAAATTAATATACAGATGTTTTAGACAGTATATCTACGTGACCTAACACAGCACTTAATTACCTAAAAGATTTGTTTACACTAATATGGATATACAATAAATATAGAAAATGAGTAACATATAGTTATAGAAAATAATTTTATGCATATTCTAATCACACATTAGTGTGATGTACATGCATATTATTCTGTCATCAGGTTCTAATAGATTTAAACTACACCACTGCTTTAACTTTTATGATACACTCAGTTTATCATGTAGGCAAGTCAACCGTTCACTTCTTGATAAATATTTCATTACTGATATTGTTCTAAAGCATATAAACATATTTCACTTAATTAGTTCCTTTCGCTATATATATCAGGATACATGAAGATGCAAGTATCATGGTTAACAGATTCTTACAAAGTTAACAGGTAATAGTTTTTAGATTGGTATTTTACAACTGAAATATGCATACATATTTTAAGTTTATTTGGGCATAATACTTTTGACAAGAAATGCTGTAACAGTAAAGTTTCACATGCACATATATATATAAATATATTATCATGGGTAGCTTTGCACACAATTTACTGTTTTACTATTTACAGAAATAATAAAAACATAACATGTGGTTCTTGTTACTTCATTTTCTTTCTCATAACAGAGCATCTGCATAAGGTTATGATTCAGTGCACAAAGATGTTAATTACAGTTAACCTACAGGCCACTAAACTTTAGCTAATGTTCTAATGTGCAGCAAAGTGGAAAATACAGAGAAGGACCTGCAGAAGTAAACCACTCAAAAACTACCATTGTTAATCCATGCTGACTAAACTAATACCTGGAAATGGAAATATTGCAAGTGTCAATGTTGTTACTGTATGCCTTAACTGTGATCATTACACATTGCCTTGTATATTATACTTCTGTGCAGTCAGTCAAATAGCCTGAAGGTCTGTTATTACTTCCAAATTATATAGGTTATAATAAATAAATATGCATTATGTCTGAATGCTAAACTAATTTTTCTTACTCATCCAGCACATTTAACAAAGGTCCTACAAAAAACCTTTCTTCCATACAAACTGTATAATTTTTTTTAAATACAGATCATTATAAATTTTTTATACTTGGACTTTACCTTTGTAAATCATTTTTTTGCAAAAATAATGGATGTTAATAACAGTACATATAGACAGCATTGCATGCAAGATAAATATAAATTTTATTGGTGATGCTGCTGCCACTTGTTTTTGCTGATGTAAAAACAAGATTTTTTACATATCCTTGATGATAGACCTTAATTTCCACACAAAAATTATATCTCAAAAATAATCTTGATGACTGTAAAAAAGCCTCTTTAACAAAACCAACTCTGTCTAGAATTTTAGTATGGTCAGCAAACGTAGAATATATTATCTAGAAATACTATTGTCCAAAACACATATAGGTCATTAAAATAAATAATGAACAAAAAAAGAAACTCAAACAAACCCCCATAGAACTCCACTATTCAAGTTTACTCATTAAAAT
Organism: Limulus polyphemus; assembly: GCF_000517525.1. Classification (NCBI taxonomy): domain Eukaryota; kingdom Metazoa; phylum Arthropoda; class Merostomata; order Xiphosura; family Limulidae; genus Limulus; species Limulus polyphemus. Next base: position 162,037 of record NW_013667058.1, read on the forward strand.
TTTTTCTATCATCTCCTTTATTTCAAAATGCATTTCAGATAGATACTCTCCTTTTCCACAGGATAGATAGCAATACCTTGTGCCACTGCTGAAAAGATTTTATGAAACTCTCTGCCCTACACATAATAGACGTGTATTGCTACCATTCTATTATGCAATCAGCATAAGACAGTATCCCTCCACTGATAGATGTGTGACATAACTTTCCTTACACACTTTGTGTATATCAATAGCTCATTCTTGCCAAGGCAAGAGAGACACAGCAGAAGTGGAGAGGAAGGCTAAGTGGTTCTATGAAGAAGTGAGTATTTATCTGAAATACAGTTTCAGGTAAAGAAAATGTTAACTTCAGAAATGCTACTTGCCCCTGTACAGAACAGATAGCTAGAATTCCATATTGAAAAATACAGTGGAGGCACAGGTTTAGATAAATAGTTTGTTTTCTTTTGAATTATAATGCTCCAAAGCTGAAAGGGTAAGCATGTTTGGTGAGATGAGGATTCAAATCCACGACCCACAGATTGCAAGTCGAGAGGCCTAATTGCCTGGCCAATTTAAATAAAGAAATTTAAATGATCAGCTGCTTTCTGAATGGTCTTATTCTTAGTGTAGGAGTGGCTTGTAGTACAATTCCAGGTAAATACCTGCCCTACATCCAATCAAAGGATGCATCCACTCAATCTCATAAAGTGGTATTACACTGACTAGAAGCAGTATGTAGCAGTATGGCTTGAAAAGTAAGATACATAAACTGCTGAAGTAATCTTGTGGAAAACCCCAACTTAACAGTAGGAACTGAGCAGGGCAGATGGGCTTAAAACTTTGTGTTATCTCTACTGGATGTGGACTTTGCAAGTGTCTGTGCATTTATGTGTACATATATATATTGTTACTACAGTGGAAGTCACGCGATGCTAGGAGCATGCGCGCTGGAGTTTCTTGAAGGATCACGAATTATCGAGGAACCCCGCAATTGTCCAAGTGTTTGCAGGCACCCTCTTTTTTTTAGTATACAAGCCTGGCAAATAAAGCCAGTGAGAGAGAGAGAGAGATATGCAGATAGATTGAAGAGATAGACAATTGAGTCAAGCGAACAGTAGGCACCGTAAGTAAAGTGTGTGAATTGCTCTTATTTATAGCATGTGTTATAAAGGTTGTTAAGTTTAAGGTGACTGGGGAAATTCTGTGCACTAAAAAGTTGTATCAAGAAAGAATAAACTAGTTTTAATTAAGAAAGGACTTGTATCGCTGAAGTTTCTTGGAAAGAATTTATACCAGAAATTAACAAACGAGAAGATACGTAACAAATAGGTGTCAGAGAGTGGGAGGGGAAAAAAATAAAATAAAATAATAGAAGATGGAAACGAGAAGTGGCAAATCAAACTACAGCTTAGCAGATTTGATGGCAGCAATACAAGAACGAGAAAATAAATAAGAAGAGAGATTACAGCAGTGGCTGGAGGAGAAAGAAAAGAAACAAGAAGAGAGATTACAGCAGTTGTCGGAGGAAAAAGAAAAGAAACAAGAAGAGAGATTACAGCAGTTGTTGGAGGAAAAAGAATGAGAAAATAAACAAAAAGAGAGACTACAGCAGTGACAAGAAAACCAGCACCAGTGGCAACTGGAACAAGAAAGGAAACAAGTACAAATGGAAAATAGTAGTAAATTTCAAAGTAAATTGAATACATTAAAGGACGATTTACTATCTTTTACACAGGGAGGATATATTAGCCATGGACCTAATCAGCCCCAGACAACAGGAAGCTTCTTCCAGACCCTGCAGCTAAACCCTAATGCAGACATCTTCAGTCCTGCCAGAAGTCACATTCCAGACATGAGTGTCAGCAATATGGGTGATCTAGTACGAAGGAAGCCACAGGAATTCAATGGAAAGGCACCATGGGAAGCATATAGAGCACAATTTGAGCACCTGGAAGAAATGAATGGATGGACAGAGGAGCAGAAAGCAGTGTACCTGGCAATGAGCTTGAAGGGACAACCACTGGAAATAATTGGACAGTTGTCAGCAGATGACAGGCACAATTATAGAGCACTGGTAGCTGCTCTAGAACTCAGGTATAGGACTCAAAATCAGTCCGAAGTCTAAAGGGCTAGGTTTAGGACTAGAGTCCGTGCTAAAGGGAAGAGCCTACAAGATCTGGCACAGGATTTGGAAAGTATGGCACACAAGGCCTACCCAACTGCACCACCCAATGTCCTCAAGCTGTTGCTGAGGGATCAGTTTGTAGACACC
>NW_013667058.1:165290-170499 GCF_000517525.1 Limulus polyphemus
AATGTTAAGATTAAAGTATCGAACATTGTGGTGAAAGAAGATAGACACTCGAGGCTGACATAAAAAAGGAACCTGTAGGATGGAATATATAGAGGTCCCAGGGTAAAAAAAAAAAAAAAAGAGTGAAATTCACAACTGAGCTGGCCAAAAGGGGCAATTAGTTAAACTTGGTAGGGGGTGCTGTGAATTACAGACAGCACCCAAGGAAGAAGTTCAAGAGGAGGATAGGCATACAGAAAGACAGCGGACCAATCCAAATTCAGAAAAAATATTGCTAGGGCCATGGAACCTGGGAATGGGAACCAAAAGTGGAAGCTTGGTGTAAAGAGGAGCCACAAGTGCATTAATAAGGACTATCACAATGGGGCAAAATCCACAGAAACACCAGATGTAAAGACCACCCCCATCAGAAAGATTTAGTCTGGTCAAGCCACCTGATCTGCCTCCAAATTCAAAGCTTCCAGAACAAAAAAGGCCAACAACCAAATGTTGTCTTGAACCCAAAGGTGGAGCACAAGAATAAAAGAGCAGAGATCCTGAGATTGAGTAGCTCCCTATCAGTTGATGTGAGAATTGACAATGAAGTTGTCAAAATAGATCAAACAGGACATCCAGACAGTTGAAACAAAAGATTGTGGCAGGTACACTGAAAAGCCCACATTTCAAGGACACAATTGTGGAAAGACTGCTCAGCAGGAGACCAAATGCTGAAAACAGTGAAGATATCCATTGGGCTAGAAAGACATCTATGAACAGGTATAAGTCTAGGTGGGGTATAGAAAGATGGATGATAAGTCATGTTGAAACATTTGAGCTATCACAAAGAGGCACAGGATATGGAGGTAAAGAAACAGTGGGTACATTCCACTGATCTCCCTAAATCCACTGAAGAGAACACAAAAGAAGCAACAGACCCCAAGAGACAGAACTTCATGTGTATATCTCAGAAATGTAAAGGACCTCACTGAGCCCAACCAGCAAATGAATCACACAGAATTCCAAGTGAATCAAATACTAAACGGGAGCCAATAGTGACTTAGGAACCTTACTATCTTATCCAAACAAAGGAGAATGAATGTCATAGCAGATGATGCCTCTCAAGACAAGGCTAGGAGATGCCAGATGTTCATATGGAGGTGGAAATGCAGACCATACGAGTGCATTCACCATATAAAGGCCTCTGCAATTGATTTAAAACAGACATGTGTGAGCCATGAATGACAAAAGCTCAGAGAGAAAATCTGTGGGACCCAAGGGTCTCCTGCAAAGTGAGTCCATGGGTGGACAGTGTATAAGAGCCAAGCTTCCAAAGCTGAGAAGTGGTTCAGAAACAACTGATCACCAAGCCCTATGATGGTTGACTTCTCAGGAGAGGAGATGCCAGGACCTTCCAAAAAAAATAAAAAATCTGCATGAAGGAAGGGTGTCAAATGGAGTTCCCAAGATAGAACTAAGGGATAAATGTCAGGGAGAGAAGCAAAAGCAGATTATAGTAAGAGCTAGTCAAAAACAAGACAGGCTCAGCAGAAGTTAGAAACATGCCATGAATCCTTGGTTCAAGGTGAAGAATATATGATAGCACCAACCACATGATTTACAATGGTGGTAACATTGCTCATTGTCAGAGTAGCTCATCACCATATTGTGATTAACACAAATAAGACAAGTCCTATGGAGGAGAGTCTGAACCTGAAGAAGTTTTACAAATGTGGATATGGAAAATCGTATTCAATAAGATCCATAAAACTGAATTCATGGAAAGTAGTAATAAGTTTAATTTTATAGAAGGTTTAGTCATTTTTGTATTGACAAAATTGAGGCTATCAAAACCTAAACACTGGGTCAATGATGGTGGGAAATATTCCTGTCAACAAAACCATATATTATAGACTCTGGAACATGTATCCCAAAATCTCGTAGTGTAACTATAAGAAGAAATCAAACTAGGATTAGTAACGTTAATCCTAATGCATATCATTAGCTCTAACTTAAATCAATTTTTTAAATTTGTATCTTTCTCGAAATCAAGAAAATGAAGCTTATGTAAGAAATATACCACTTTGAATGTTAACTAAACATTAAAAATAAACATACAAATTCTTTAAATCTTAATGAAAAAAAAAAAGACAACCTAACACTTGTACTGTGCATGGAGGAGGGGTATGGTGTAATAAAAATGATTGCATAATAGACTGAATTGCCCCTAGTGTGAGAAATGTGGCATTTTTTTTCACTAGGCATACCCTCTTGTCTAGTTTATTTACCACCCCTCCAATAAGTATGAAATTTAACATAAATTACTCAATAAAATATCATCATCACTCTGACAAAGCTTTCATTGACCTCATACAAGCCTTAAACCCACTACAGTGCTCATAAGTATTAAATATAATCAATGTTTAGTCCTTCAATGTTCTTACATGCATGTTTTGTATAGTACACTGTAGTTAAAAAAGCCATGTTACACCCTTTAAAAAGTTATTTAAGAGAGGACCAAAATTTTTCAGGAACACATCTCCCCCATAATACATGTAAAGATTGTGTTTCTTAAAGTCATTTCAGACATACATCCTATTTTCCAGGAATGCATCACAACATATAATGGGGACTCTACCATTCAACTTACTAATCCATTAATTATGAAGCACATTATCAAAAGCTTTCTGAAACATATGATAATCAACATTAATTGGGACGTCCTTATCTATAAAAGTGGAGGTTGTAACAGTTATGGTAGACTTATACACTTGGGGTTTCAGTGATGGTATCTCAGTTGGTAAGAAAAATAGTCTTAGGAAACTACTATGAGGATTATTAGTTCAAGATCTGGTAAGGACAGGTTTCTTAACATTCTGATACATTATATGGCTGATTAAAAACAATTACAAGAAATTGGTAAAGAAAACCTTTTCTAAAACTCTGCTGAGAATCACAAATTAAGAGTCAAACTTCCAAATGCTTTTCTGACAATACATTCCAAAATCTTACAAACTAAACTCAGATTAATGAGTTCACAATTCATCAGAACCCCACAAGACACTTTCTTTTTAAAAAAATATGGATCACCTTAAAATACTTTCAACCAAGAAAAATTTCTCTGGTATTAAGACTTCCACAATCCTTTTGTTTATCTTAAAGCTCTTGGGATAGATCTTATCAGGACCAAAAAGTTTATTCTCAGAAGTTTCTTGATCTTTTCCAGAAAAGCTACTTCATGAACATAAATAGAATATTTGGGATATCATAATTTAGAGCATTCATTTAATATAGATAAGAACCCACTTAATAATGTGACCAAATAAAAGGATATCTGCTAGATATCTAATTGGTTATGTTCAAATAACTGATTATTCAAAGATAAAACTTTGAAAATTGGAATAATCAAAAATAGTAATAACTGGAAACAATAATTTCAGTTAGTATATAATTTCCAAAAATTTTGACACCAATCTGTTAATCTGAATAACTATGAATTAAAACAAAATTATGAGAAATCATAATGGCAATATTTTGATTATTCAGATAGTTAAAATAATCAAAAACATAATAACCAGAAAAACTACCAACATTTTTGAAACAATGTCGCCTTGTTTCATTACTAGAGTGTTAACCATTTCTGGCATCCTTTACTTGTAATTTCAATCAACTCATTATTTCATGTGACACTAATCGATTAAATTAATGCTCATAGGTAATTTATTAATTGAGTTAAATCATCGAGCACTATGTAATGTAGTTCCCACCAGTCCTGCTTGCACATTGTGATAAATATAACATAAAAGTACTGAGAGGGTTAAATGTTTATTCAACTAATCAACCAATCTAAGACTATAAAGTCATAACACCCTCATTACAGCTAGCCACACCTAAATTATTCTATACAATCAGCAAACTTATCCAATTTCCTAATTATATCATTAACCCCATTGCTATGGATCATGGGTCAAAGGCCATGTCATCGTGTTTGTTGACCTGCATTCAAAATTTTATTGAACTGCTATTTTATGTATTTTTGTCAATAAGTTTGGTATCAAATTGTAGATTATAATTCAAATTTTAGTATTATACATTATTCAATTTCTTAATTTAAAAGTAAATATATAAAAAACACAACCATTGATTTTTGTGTGTCACGTAGTATGTTGAATATAGCACTAGTTCAAATTAGATGTTTGTGATGCCAAAATACAAAGTATTTTGTTATGTACAAATTAGGAACTCAAGTTACCAAAAATAACAAGCTAGAATATAAAATGAGAACCTCCTATATTTTCTATTGTTTGAGATATCGTTCATGTACTGAATCAAACAGTTGCCCCACTCGCCTCTTTCCATTTTAGGAAACAGTCCCTTATATACACTTATTTTTTGTATATGACATGTGAATAACCAATCAAAAGCTTAGAATGTCCCCTTAGTGGCTTTCTCAGCCATTTTTATGTGTTAGGATGCCATCTCATTCTTTAGAAACTAGATTTCAAGGAAGTAGGCTGTGTTTTTAGTCTGCTCGAAATTTCATATTTTTTAGGCCAAAATACAGCTCAGTTACTAAACTTGGTAAATTGTAATGGAATTCTATGGTATCGATATAGTAATTTATGATTTTTTGTTATTCAAATGTATATAGAAAACCTAAAAGAAAAATTTATTTTGTTTCATATCTTCCACATGCATAATTTCTTAAGGCTTAGCAACCTACATCAAGCAGCAACTAAGTAAAAGGGTCATAAATAGAAGAGATAATTGTTTGCTTTACTTTTTTATTTACTGTTTTATGAAAAATAAAGAACTTATTTATAAATAGTTATAATCTATGTACATATATAATGTATAATAATTGTATGTGACTGTATTTAACAAAATACTAGTCCAATAAAACACCACCAAGACAGGTCACTTTATAAAAACTAAAGGTCAGTATTATATTATTGGATATAGTTACATGAGTGTACATGCACTGTGTCATTGTAACTTCTGTATTGTTAGCTAGGCATGACTAGAAGTTGAAGGTCAATATAATAAAAATAATAAATATATATAAATGTATAATGTTATGAGATCTAACCTACTTAGACTAAACACTCATGTTCTCGTGTTATAATATGTAGTCATTCCAGAACAACAAAAGCATAATTTATATTTATTTCCTAATTTTTTTGGTGGTTACGAGGTCAGTCAAACTTACAGACCCAGAATAGTTAGGGTAGAG
>NW_013667058.1:171499-195906 GCF_000517525.1 Limulus polyphemus
AGTATTATATTATTGGATATAGTTACATGAGTGTACATGCACTGTGTCATTGTAACTTCTGTATTGTTAGCTAGGCATGACTACAAGTTGAAGGTCAATATAATAAATATATATAAATGTATAATGTTATGAGATCTAAGCTATTTAGACTAAACACTCATGTTCTCATGTTATAATATGTAGTCATTCTAGAACAACAAAAGCATAATTTATATTTATTTCCTAATTTTTTTGGTGGTTACGAGGTCAGTCAAACTTACAGACCCAGAATAGTTAGGGTAGAGAAAATAAGAGATAAAATATAAAATTTTACTGAAAATAAACATTTGAAATGTATTTAGGAGGTTTTAAAGATAACACAAATAGTATTTGAGGTTTTGGGGACGAAGAATAGTTTTTTTAATCATTTCGCACTCAGACTAGTAATGAAACAGACTTGATATTTTCAGAAACAAATCTTTAGTGAAAATACTTCATTACAAAAATCTGATTTTTGTGTACAATAGCCTGCAATCTTTACTAAATGTCTACCATATTTTGTGAAGATACACTTACAGTATTAAAAGTTATAGTATAAATACTTAACGTGTGCAAATGTGTATACGAACTCGTGTATTTTATACCAAGCCCATCACGAAAGGGTTAACAGTGTCATTAATGTAAATGAGGTATACTGTCTCAGCAAAGATCTCTGATGCACAACATTTTTAATATTAGTCAAATTTAACTGCCCTCTATTACTTATGAACTTTTCCCTCCTCTTCTCAACCCTCAATCCACCAAACCAACTCAACTTTTCTCTGAAGTAGGTGTGCAGAGTCAACTTTGAAGAACCAAATGGTTTCTTACTGTCTGCTTAGTGTATAATAGTTTCCTTTAAAAGTCTTCTAAAGGATTATTACTATCCAACTTTTCTTTTTACTGTTAATAAATGTAAAAACAAGTCACATTTCACGATTTGGACCACAAAGCAAATTATTTCTATTAGCCTTAATAACAGTTATTTTTCAATCTTTTTTGTTTATCTCCACAAGTCTAAAAATGTTAAACTTTACAAATGAACTTTACATGTTTATAAGCTATTTTCATTTAATATAACTTGAATTCTTCTTTTCACCCATTTAAGTAAATATTTTCAGTTAAAATGTAAATTTTGGTCAAAATATATTCATTTTTGGCTATTTTGATCAGAACTTGGGCAATTAGTGGATTTTTTAATCAATTAATTGTCAGGCTCATTAATCATCATTCTTATATGAGACTAATTTTCCTATTTTCATCTTGTTTTGGTTTCTTTTTTAATGTTTTCAAACTACCCTTTGTTAAATATGATAGATATCTTCAGGTACACCAATTCAGGATACATTACTTTTTTAATCTTAAACTTTTGTACATGAAAATGTACAACATAGTACAAAACCTGTAACAAGCTAAAATACAATTAATACCATTCTGTTTGTTTCTTGTTACATATTTTCACAAGATTAGTTTTAGTACAACTAAATAAACTAATTCTTCATTAAATATGATTCTCTTCACAGTATATGATACATAACATATAATTCATTGAAAATAAATACACACTGATCCTTAAAAAAAACAAAGACAGACAAGCATTTTATACTTGGCAAAGAAATCTGTGATGAAACTAAATTTATAAAGGTGGAAACCAAAGTATTATACAACATTAAAATCAAAGCAATATTAAAAATTCTTTAATTGCAGACCTTTTGGAATTTGTTTTCTAATTCCATCATCAGTGTGAAAGACAGAAAATAATAAACAACTTTATAAGTATACAAAATATAATCTTTTAAGTAAGTTGTTGATACTAATGGAAGTTTAGAAATAACACAAAAATGATGAATATGTTTACTCAAAAGGAACAGTACAGAAGTAAAAGTTCAAATGTGTGACTGACCGGTGGTAAATGCTTTCAACACCATTAAAAACTAGCCAAAATGGCAATTTATAAATAGGGCCAATTGTAACATCCTATAAATATGATGTATACATTGTACAAGTTGCAGGATAATGGGATCATTTTATGCAGTATCTGTATAATCCTGAATGCAGGTAATTTTGATGAAACTAATATTAAGTATTATTTATTATCTTAAACACTCTGTCTTTTTTCTTCTTTTTTTTTTCTTTTTTACACACTTGTATATTTGTATTACAGATACTGTGGGGACCAACTTGCCAACTATGATAGTGATAGCCAATCATAACCCAGTAAATAGCTCTGGCACTGAAGTAGCAGTACAAAGAAAGTATCCAGTACACTAAATAAATAAACAATTATCTGTTTTCAAAGTTTATTTGCAACTCTTTCAGATTCATATGTTCTGATTACCCAATTCTGGGGTTACAACCCACGAGTTGAGAAATACTGCCAAAGAGAATTTTACTTTATTGTGTGCCCAACTACTTCACTTACTCAGTCAAAAGAAATATCAGAACCAACACAAAAGTTAAAAATTTGAATATTTTAAAGTTGACTACAGTTAAAAACATTCCTAAAAAATTAACAATAGCAATGCAAACACTTCTGAGCAATTACTCGATTATAAAATACATGAAAATTAAAACTATATATATATATATCTATATAATAAAAGTGCTTACCTTACTCAATTCCAGATCCAAAGAATTCATAGGCTTATAATTTTATTTGTATTTGTCATGCAGTCACTTAATGTTATGATGTGATAACCTTTTATTATAGGGAAACATCACTTAAATATCTAAACAGTAATTTACAATAATACGTGTTTGATTGTACATTCAAACAACATATTATAATTGTAAATCATTAACCTAAAACAGACTTAACGCAACGACCCCCGTTTCACCAGCGTTTTCTTTCGAGTTGTTGAAGCCTATCCGAGTAACTGTTTTGAGTTATAAACTTCAAATGTTACTGATTGTTAGCTTGCACCAAAGGCATGGCCAGTCGCGGGAATAATAATATTAGTAATAGGTAACGTTCAGATAAGTAAGCTAACTACCAAGATTATACCGTGCTGAAAGTATCAGTCTATGAAAGTAACAAAGTTAATAACTTACAAAGCAATAGGCCTAATTTAAAATGAATTTAGTCCTAACCACAGAAGTACTCGTTACTCTCCGACTCAAAAGTCAAATCTAGATCGAACTTGTAGTTGTATTATACTCTTGTTCAAGTTTTACTTTTAGAAACACGACTGCATAGGCTATGCATAATTATATATTTGCGAAGTTACAAATTTGCGAAAATGAACTCAGATGCTGTACAAACTTTCCTCAAATTTCTGAAAAAAAATTTAGCAAACTTTTATAACCGTTCTCGTTTTACGACTCATCATCTCGTGTTTGGCCCACTATTGGTTGACACAGTTAAATACTTTTAGCTACAGAACTTTGAAGTAAGGGTAATTCTAATAATAATATAAATATATAGATAAGTTGCATCAATTGGTAAAGAAAATTGTTGTTTACTTAGAATACTGTATTTAAACATTCTGAATGAAATATTTACTATATTTGTTTACTTAATCATATTACATGCAAAAAAATGGCCGTTTTTACCTGGAAAGTAAAAAAATTATGCTTTTATAAGTATCCACACTTATGCTTCTGATTATTACTAATAGGCGATCTCTTAGTGGCACTACGGTATGTCTTCGAACTTACAACGCTAGAAACCGGGTTTCGATACTCGTTGGGGGCAGAGCACAGATAGCCCATTGTGTATCTTTGTTCTTAGTTACAAACAAACAAACAAAAATAGCAACATAATTATAAATTAGGTGATACTTAAAACAAATTATGCAAATATATTCAATTGTTTATTATATCACAACACAAATAAAACCAAATATTCCTTTTGTTTTTCTAGTGGTAAGTAGTATTTATACAAAATAATGATCTTCTAATCTTTATATATCATGCAGCATTTTTCGAAATGAATATTATATTGTTATGACAGCGGAAGTCATGTGACGCTGGTAACACGTAATGAGTTCTAAAAAGATCGGGGAACATCACGAATAATCCAGTATTTGCTAGGCGCCCTCTATTCTTGTATATAAGTGCGCCAGACAATTAATCGGAATTGTAGGGCACTGGTAACGAATTGATCGTTACCAGTGAAAGTAGGTTTTCTCGGGGTACTCCCATCCCCCCCTCACACACATTAAATTCTCGGCATAGGATTTTTAGATCCCCGCTGCCCTGATGGACCATCAGTCCGACATCGGCCGTTTAGTCTAGTTTAGTCTACTTTGCTCTTCACTTTTATTTTTACCATTACTCTCACGCTTATCCAGTGGATCTGTTAATAGGACGCCCACTTTATGAAGAGTTGCCTGAAAATGTGTCAGAGTTCGTGAAAGTGTTATTGGAAAGGATGCATAATATTCACCATCTAGTGCATTCAAACTTGAAAATGTCTGCTGATTCCACGTCTTCTCCATGGGAAGGCCCATATGACATAGTGGATCGTCAGACGTGACATTTCGAATAAAATTGGTCGGCGAGGTAAGCCAAAGGTGGCGCATGCCAACAGGCTTTGGCGTTATCCCGGTCGAGGACATTTCAGTTGGAATGAAGTGAACAATGGAACAAATGACGCTGCAGAAAACGTGGCACCTGAAAAAGCCACTGTCAAAGAAGAAACTCTACTCGGTTTTGAGAAGGGAAAACAGTGAAGCCCTTGGTGAAGTTACTATACTGATGTGACTGTTACCTATAATAGGATATTTCCTGATGAAGCAGATGAACCCCATGTGAAGCAGTAGCCAATGAGACAGAGAGCAGTATGGAAGAAGATACGTCCGTAAAATTAAGAGACTTTGTTGAATTTAAACTTTGTGTTTGTAAATTCTGTACATTTAATTAAGTTATTGTTAATTATCTATTGTTTTAATGTAAGTGGCTATTGTTCGGGACGAACAGTACTAAGGAAGGGGCAGTGTTACGAAAGTGGAAGTCACATGACGCTTATAACATGTAATGAGTTCTAGAAAGATCAGGGAACATCTCAAATAATCCAGTATTTGCTAGGCGCCCTCTATTCTTGTATATAAGGGCACCAGATAATTAATCGGAATTGTATAGCAGACAGAGAGATTGAAGATATAGACGGACAATTGAGTAAAGCGCCGTAGGAAGTAAAATGCGTGAATCGTCCTTTGTAAATTATAGCTTGTGTTTAAGTTAAGATGACTGTGGAAATTAAGTGTATTGTAAAGTTGAATTAAAAACGAATAAACTAGTTTTATTTAAGAAAAGACTTGTGTCACTAAAGTTTCATCCAAAAGAAATTATACGGGAAATTAACAAACGAACAGAGACGTAACAATATGATTACAAAATCGACAGTTTGTTTGTTTGTTACGGATTTCGCCCAAAGCTACACAAGGGCTATCTGTGCTAGCCGTCCCTAATTTAGCAGTGTAAGACTAGAGGGAAGGCAGCTAGTCATCACCACCTACCGCCAACTCTTGGGCTACTCTGTTACCAACGAATAGTGGGATTGACCCCACATTATAACGCCCCCACGACTGAAAGGGTGCGCATGTTTGGTGTGACGGGATTCGAACCCACAGATTGCGAGTCGAGCACCCTAACCATTGGCCATGCCGGGCTACAAAATCTGCAGAGCAAAATACTTGAGGACCTTTGACTGAAGTGGTTTTCAAAAAATTCAGTTTTTTGTCAATTTAAAACATAACATTAAGCTGTTTAGTTTGCCCTCGGTGACTCAGCAGCAAGTCTGAAGGTATATAACACTAAAAACCGGGGATCGATACCTGCAGTGGACAGAGCACAGATAGCTATTGTGTTAATTTACACTTAACATCAAACAAACGGTTTTGGTTAGTAACGATTAATAATGTTTACTTTCTACATTATACCTATCTATATAGCATATCGTGTTAAAATAAATGAATACTATCTGTTCAACTATTATTTTAAGCAACGTTTAGGGGGGAGATATTGAGCACAGATATTTCTAGGGTATATCTAAAAGGATGTGAAACCACAGGCCTATAAATATGTAACAAGTTTGCCTTTTTCGATTTTAAGAAATACACTCGATCACAACTTCTTAAAGTCAGAATTTAAAGCTGCACGTCTAAATAATAATGTTGTAACCTTCATCTATATAAATATAATAGTACTGTCTGTTGTATGTCCATGTTACTACTTCGCAGGGTGTGGATGGATCTTCACCAAAATTTGTATGTAGGCTCATTAGGTCCATGTGGAGGTACTACAGAAATTTTCAGTTTAGCATTTTGCAGTTTTTAATGGCATTTTAGCGTTTTATACCACTACCTCACCCCCTGTAGATGGATCTTCACCAAATTTGGTATGAAGGTTTCTTTGGTCCATGCGGAGATACATGCAACCTTGTGGTTTCACATTTTGTGTTTTGTAGTTTTTATGGCCGTTTTAACGTTTTCTGTTTTACAATTACATATAAGGGAAAGTAACTTTCATGTCCTAAAATAACCTTTCGTTAATCATGAATTTACATAACTTCCATCCAGGGGACGGGTACTCCAGCTAGTCTTTAATATTAAACGGTCTGCTCCTTTTGGCTATGTTAAAGTCTCTTAACTGTAGGGACAGTCCTGAAGTGTCTGTATGCAAGTATACAGTACAGTGTCTCCAAGATTCATTTTCATTAAATTGGCATGGAGACCACAGTGGACAGTTTTTGGGCAGTACATATTTGTAGCCTGTCCTATGTCCAAGAATCTGAGTGATTCTTGCTGCGGGTTGTAGTCTCGCTGATTACAGTGCCAGTCATTTTTCAATCTCTGCTTCAGTAGGGTTTTGACTTCTCTGAAAGATATAGCAGCTTGTGGTTGGTATTTCAGGCTCCCATCTTTGGCCAGTTTGTCTGCTGTCTCATGCACCGAGATTTTGCAATGAGCTGGAATCCACTGCAAGAGAGCACTGAAGTCCTGTGGGACCTTTTGTAGGTTGTCTTTAGGATCTCTGATGGCAGCATCAGTGTTCTTGAATGTCAAGGCTACAGAATGGACATCAAGTCTGTCAGAATTATACCATTTTTAAAATTATTCGTGTATGTTCTGAGGTGTTCAACAGTGGCAGCGATGGCTGTCACTGTAGATTTGAAGCGGCTGCAGAGCTGTCTTCTTGAAATGAACAGGGGAGTGATTTGACTATTTGGATATATAATGTAAATTCCACTCCCTCCATCGATGGCAGACCCCTCAGTATACACATGAGTCCAATTATTGATGAGATACTCATGGTCAATCAGTTCAAGTGCGAGAACGTATTGTGTTACAGGGATTTGGTTCTCTTTACTTACAATACCTGATATGGATAAACAGATTTCAAAGCTCTACTTTTACTTTTGTGCCAGAATTTTACATGGACTATTGTGCAACTGTAGGAAATCCGCTAAAGATGTACCTATGTCCTTAGCTAAATAGTTGAAACTCCGGTGCTTCTGTCAATATTTTGTTCTCTTTTGGAACTGGCAACGAAATAGATGATTTGGGGGGGGGGGCATTTTATCTTTTCACTCTTGACAAGGATCTTCAGATTACTTTTATTTTACAGAGGATCGATATCTATCATATTTCTCATGTCCACAGTGGGTGTTGTTTTCAGTGTCTTCCAAATCATCTGAAATCCCCAGTTCTGAACCATGTCTAGTTTTACCTTGTAAGTTTAGGCTAACATTGACCAAATGATTGAGATGTACTTCGTGATAAGTCTAATGGATGCAGTGTAATCTTGTTTTGGAATTCTAGAATTAGCCACCCAAACAGTCCCAGAAAATTTCTTCCTCAGGGCCAGTTGTTTTATGGCTCTGGCTGTCTCAACGTGTGTCTTCCACACTAGCCTTTTGTCTAGCTTGGCACCAAAGAAAGTTGATGAAAACTCCTAAGGTATATCATACTCTTCAAGCTTCAGGCTGACCTTGTCTTGACTTGTTGAAAGGGAAAACGGGATGGTGGAGGTTTTGATTCTGTTGATATCCAGACCCCAATGCTCCATACAGAATTGTACATTGTTGACTGTCTCTCGGATGCACCAAGTTGCCATGGAAGCGTGCTCAGATGCAGATGCAATAATCAGCATGCAAAGTATTGTGGACATGCCTTGGCAGATATGGGATTATATTATTGATGTCCATAAGGAACAAAGTTGGGGAGATCACTCCTCTCTGCGGGACTCCTTCTCTCACTTTGACCCTGTGGCTGAGAATGGCATTTACTTTGACTTTGGCTGTTCTATGCTAGAATAAGTTCATTATTCACATGAACAGTTGGTCCACAGCTTCCATCTCCAGTATTCTCAGCAGGAGGCCCTTCTTCCAGACACAGTCAAAGGCTTGAGTGAGGTCTAAGAAAACCACAAATGTATTTTTTCATCGTAGGTATTTTCTACCTCTTGTGCTAGAGAAGATAGCTGGTCTTCTATGTTCCAGTGTTGCCTGTATCCTGTTTGTGTTGTGATGATGATCTTGGATCCAAAATGCTACAGCAGGCACCTGTTGACCATACTCTTCAGTAATTCCTGACACAGTTCAGCAGACTGTTAAGCCTATAAGCACCTCAGATCTAATTTGCTCTTTTCATTTTCCGGAATGGGAATGATATGAGCTTCTATCCACATGAGTGTTTATGTGCCTAAATTCCAGCTGTCATTGAATATGGACAGCAAAAAGTGATTTGCAACTGGTCTAAGGTGCCTGAGTTTATCGTTGCCAACTACATCTGGTCCAAATACCTTCTTGGGTTTCAGTCTCCTCATAGCATTGTTGAAGTCTGCCATTATTAGAATCAGTATATTAGTTAATTAGTCAGTGATGCAGAATGTAATGAATTAATGAAGGATTCAGTTCAGTGTTAATGGTAACAGTTATCATGTGTATTCAATTACTCAATAGCATGTTTGATCAATTAGGGAGAGGAAATTTAACAAGTAAGCTTGTGAAATTAGACTTACAAGTGAACATAATCCATATCAAATGTTATTGAAGAACTAAATCAATTTGTCATAATTTCTGGAGTGGTATTACTGTCACCAAATAAGCCACCCAATCCAAAGAACCCACACAATGATAGAACATGTTACAACTTTGTGGAAAGAAATGTGATTATTTTAGTAAAAAATAAGATAGAACTTTAACTAAAATTTCAAGATGATAAAGTGAGATTGTAACATTGATGATGAAACAATTAAAATAAAGTAAAGAAGAAAGATGGTGTATGCACAGATGGAACCAATTTCCCAATAAGTATCAATCAAGTAAACCTTCAATAGATTCACTCACGACTATTGATAATGTTCTTGAGAGGAATCTGACTGAGTGTTTGCTCTTTAAAAGTACAATAAAGATACCAGATGACTAAAAATCTTGATTGTGCCACTAAAGAAAAATAATAAAGTGCCCTCAATGATGACATAACAGTCATTTCTGCTCTAGTTTGTGTTTAACCTTGTTGCTTCTTTCTTCTCTCTGTAGGGATTGGATGCTCCAAAACCAAACAAGATGATCTTCACAAAATAGAGAATATGTCATTCAGGTAGATCGACTAGTGGAGAAATCTAGAATATTTACCTATTTTCTTTTTCCAGTCAACATTATAATCGGCCAGACAATGATATCTTAGTTCTAGTCCAATCAACCAGGATTTCACATGTAATACTTAAATTTTCTTTTTCCAGTCAACATTATAATCGGCCAGACAAGGATATTTTAGTTCTAGTCCAATCAACCAGGATTTCATATGCAATACTTAAATTTCCCTTCAGGTAGAGGAGACATCACCTACTAAAAATAGAGGGCGAAGAAACTACAATAATGAAAAGGTAATGACTTAATGGACCCGTTGCCACCATGACGGTGCAGAAATATAGCAATCAATAATTTCAAAAATGTTTATTTTACTACAAGAGGTAGAAAACCTATGGCATGTCCACATATCATGGAAGAAGAAGACAAACAATTATATCAAGGACAAAAAAGAAGAGACAGAAGATTTAAGAAAAAGGGTAAACGAAAGAGGTGTAATATTTACAAAAGAACTAAAAACCAAAATAAATCTGATTGAAGACTATATCATGAAGCTATTAAAGATGTAAGGAGGATAACAACAACCCAATTAAAGAAGTACAGAAAGGCTGTAATGACAAAATTGAAGAAGTACAAAAATAAATCAATGACAGAATAAAACATTTGAAAAATGAATTGATAAATGCGAAGATCAAACCAGTCACACCACTTTCTATATCCACCCTAGAAATCCAACCTAAAGCACCATTTAATATAAAATATGGATTAGGAGAAACTATTTAGTCTGCATCTGTTAACACTGAGGTTGTGTTATCTGTGACTGCAAGACCTTCTTGGACCACTCCAGCTATGTCAATAGTAAATCCAGTTCCAGAATTTAGTTGGTCATTTCAATGACATCTCCCAATCCAGAAGTCAGTAGACTATGACGGAAAGGTACTGTGGGAGGCATATCAGGCTCAGTTCAAAATAATTTCCAGAGTTGTAATAGGCGGAATAGTAAGCAATCTTGCTGCCTATTAAAAAAGAAATCTTTAACAACATTAATTAACTTTCCAGTTGAGAAATTTAAGAATTATATAACATTAGTAGCTGTCTCATCCAATAGGTTCAGAGTGACACACCAAAAGGAAGTATACAAAGCAAAGTAGAGAATAGAGTATAGATGAAAGAAGAGACCTTAACCAAACTTGTAGAAAACTTGGAAAAGCTTGTCCAGTTATCTCACCCAGATACTATAAGAGAAATGACAGTTTCCTTGGCATGTGACAAATTCATAAATTCCATAACAAACAAAGATATGCAAATTAGATTGGGGCAAAGAAGGTGTACACCATTAAAAAGCTACCCAATTAGTGATAGATTAAAGTTTCAGATATACAACTAAAGACACCATTTAGATCATAACAAGTAGTTTTGAAAAATCGATTCTTACTGAAAATTGTCTAGAAGAACTGAAAGGATTAATTAGGCAGCTTAGTCCACAGATTGGAAAAATAAATCATAAAACAATAGATGTTTCAAGTTAATTTGAAATGACATGTTTCCAGAAACTGCAGACAAAATCCTGTATGGAATATAAACTCTTCCCATATGACTAAAAAAGGGGAAATTCTCATAAATGTGGGAAACATAACTATTACAGCCGAAACTGTGAGAAAGAAACAGCTGTGAATATGCCAAGGAGACAATATTTTAAGAATGAGACTTCGAGTCCAATTTATCAAAAGAACAACAAAGAGCTAAGTAGACATTGGAAAACGAATTAGCTAGACTTATGGAGAAACGTTCACCTATGAATATTCTTTCTGCCCCAAATAAGATAAGAAGGTCATTTAAAAAAAGTCAGTTCATGAGTGAGCATGAATATTGATGGAAAATCTTGCCGACTGTTAACAATAGTGAATAATATGAACCAATTATGTAATGAATAATGGGAAATTGTCTCCAGCAATAAATAAGGGAGATGGATTGATGCAAACAGCAAGTGAACATAAAGTTCCA
Organism: Limulus polyphemus; assembly: GCF_000517525.1. Classification (NCBI taxonomy): domain Eukaryota; kingdom Metazoa; phylum Arthropoda; class Merostomata; order Xiphosura; family Limulidae; genus Limulus; species Limulus polyphemus. Next base: position 183,057 of record NW_013667058.1, read on the forward strand.
GTAAGAGAAAAGTTAGAAGTTATCTTATACACTTCATGATCTAAATACATATACAAAAGCCACTGCTCGGTTTGTTGGTAATGCTTAAATTGCCTCAGTGGTTAGAGTGCCCTAATATCAAACAGAAGTCTTGCATTAAAATACCAGTACAGTTGGTTTTTTATTAGTTTTTCAAATAAGTGATCGTGTTTAGAGCAAGCTCTTTCAATATTCGGAAAACACGAATACTCTGATATCTTAAATTAATACTTGTTAATATTGGATTTCAAACAGTGGCTCAATCATTACAATGCTTGACTCTCATTTGGAAGTCTCACATTCAAATCCTAGTCGAGTTTGGATCTTACGTTAATTTTTTTTTATAAATGATTACATTGACAGCAAGCTCTTTTAATACCACTATATATTAAACCAGGGATTTAAAATATTGGTTAACATTGGAATTAAAATATATCATATTTACAGCATCAAGCCACCTCAGTTTTCCTTTCAATTGGGTATTTCTAGCACCAGCTATTAAATTCTAAATATAGCTAAAAATAGCTAAGAAACAGGGCAAAAAAAAATGAAAACTTCGCTTAACAAGAAAAAAAGTAGATGGATTGAATGACAAAATCAAGAAAGCTTAACACAAATTAAGATAACTGAAGTGGAGGGAAAACAACTGACACAGTTAAATGAAGCTCCTGAAGAAACAAGGCGAAAAAGACAAATTGATGGTGAAGGACATGCAAACGGGGGTTCTGGCCCCCCTATGTTTTCCCCGTACATTGAATGGCTACATCAGCTAGTACATAGGCAATTGACATCGAGGAAGAGTGCATGATTGGAAATGACTTCATGTGGAGACATGGATATGAGGCTAGGCTAGCTTCACAGTCTATGACCAGGAAATCCCTGTGTACTACATGACAAGTACTATACCAGAGGTTGAACTTCTAGTGATAGTAAATAGGGCAGTTATTCTGGGATATTGTAGGTTCAAACACTCCAATGTGTCCTAAGATATTAACGATTAAAAGAACTCTCGTGAATCTGAAGAATAAAGCTGTACAGTTAGTACTTACATATCAGAGTACATCAGAAGTAGTCACCTTTAAGGCTAAATGTAGGAAGTCTGACATCAAATCCTCCTTTAAGGATAGGTTATCACCTTACTCACAAGCGCTGTATGAGTGGAGCTTTGCAAATACATTCGAGTGGGCTGGGTAACTTCAGAGAAGAATTCGCCAGCAAAAAGTGAATCTGCTTAAGAGCCCAGAGTTCCTGTTGAGACCACTTACAGAGGATCACTAAGGATAAATCACCAATTGATTCACCCATCCATCTACCTAGAGAAAACTAACTAGCATGACAATAAGGGACAAGAGACCATCCCATCTGTATATCATAAAAGAAAACCACCAACTGACATGCTAAATGGACAGTTTAATGTGGTGTTTTATTTGTTAATCAGTGAAGCAATGAGTTAATAAGTGATTTAGCTCAGTGTTACTAAAGAGAACTATCACGTCTATTCAGTTACTCAGTGAGTTATTTAGCATGTTCATTTGCTTTGTAATTATGCTATCTTTTTGTTACACGTTGGGTATGCAGGCATACCATGCATTTGTTACCTTCTTAGGTAGGAATTTTAATTTTTTCATTTAGCCTAATTCTATGTAGTTTTTTCATAAGCACATGGTCCAAAATAACCATTAAAGTTATTTTTGTTCTAATGACCTTCGTTCCTTTCTTGTTTTCTAGTAGATAAAACCTGCTCCACTCTCGAAGATATTGCTGCACATTGTATAAGGCAGTCAATTACTGCAATGCCCTTCACTGGCTTTGTAGATGATATCTTTAATATGTTGTATTAGAATGACAAGTCACGTCGATAGCACTAGTCACTATAAGTAAATCTGACATTTCCTATTAACTAAGGAATGTTGGATTGATGCAGTTCTACTTGGTTTTCAAAGTGAGTCATTTACTATTGCCCCATGGTTGATGGTCTTTACCTGCAGCATCTTAAAAAGTCCTATGTCCAGGAGAGGACTTCTCCTGGACTCAACACCTCTCTCTTAAAACTGGGCAATGTTTTCTGTTTTTGTTAATGTGCATATTGGCCCTTAATTGATCTTTAGAGTTTAAAAAATTCTTTAATTTAAATAATGGTATATTTTCAAAGTAGAAGTACTCTCAGCCAAGAGGAGAATTTGCCACCATAAAGAAAGATGCTATATGAGAGTGATGTCAAATCTACAAGAAGTCATTTCTGGGACACAGGACTTTGCTGATACTACAAGAAAAAATCATGAAACATGGGACAGTAGTGAGCCTCTCTGAGTCAGGAGGTATTCTTCAACGACAACCATGGCTTGCTACAAATCCTTGGATTGATAACTGCCTGTATGAAGTGTTGTTTGCAGTAAGCAACTCGTCATCCTAGACCAGTGACTGATTACTGACATGGTGCTAGAGCTCATGAGAAAATCTATCCTCCTGCACTTGCAACATTGACCAAAAACTCACATGGGACGGAGTTTGATCTACTCCACAGGTCCGTATAAGCAAGGCAAAGCATATTTACCCTAACTTTAAAGGAGTAGTAAAAGAAAACCTGCATCATTTCTAGGAGCATTTCAAACAGCTAAATGCTTGAAACAGCTGGACTCAGGAGCAGACACTCCAGAAAATGATCCTGAGCCTGGACAATCTAGCCCTTGATACTATTAAGCATATAGGTGAAGAGCAATAGGAGGACTAGGACATAGTCTTATGCAAGTTGAGTGGCTGCTTTGACACTAAGTAGGATGAAACAGTTCATCAAGTCAAGTTTAAGGCTCAGAAGAAGACTGTAGCTAAGGATCTGGCCATTTACAAAGACAATGTGTATTTATTGGACAGTAAGGCCTACCCTGCAATGGAAACAGCAGATCAGAAAGAAATCCTTGTGGATACGTTTGGTGAAGGTTTTCCTAACAAAGCCATGAGGCATCACCTGGGTGCATGTGATACCACTATCTTGAGAGACAGCTGCCATCATGATCCAGTATGAAGCAGTAACTTTGAGCTACATATTAGAGAAGAAAAAAGCCCATAGCAACAGCTTTAGTGGCTTCAAATGGACTGATATACCAAGGTTAACCAGATATCCACACATCTTATAAATGTGATGCAACCACACTGGTTTCCAATGCATGGACAAAGCTATCTGGATCTGCTTGTATGTCATCCAGGATGGGTGGAGAAAAACATCTGATTTGCTTGTGGGGCACAAATAGATGAACTGCCCATACTTTGCTTATTAGCAAAAATGGTATAACTATCAATTTCAACCAGTGGCTCAACAGATTCCAATCAACCCATAACACCTGTACTTTTTCAAGCAGCAAAGTAGGCAAGGCTATCCTCTATTTTAACGTGAACAGATGAATGTTTGGATGTATGAGAAGGTTCTTATTGGTTTAATACTTCACATTTGGCAGCTGGATACACACAGGTTGAGTTGAACAATATAAGCAGACCTAAGAATGCTCTTAGCATGAGATATGCCTTGTGTGAGTTCTGTGTCATGTCATTTGGTCTGTGTAATGCAGCAGCCACTTTCTAGAGGCTAACTGAGCTTAGACTAACGGACTATAATGGAGAAGTTATTTGGTCTACATTGATGAAGTTTTAGCTAATATAACCACAAGGAGAAACTGCTTCAAACCAAGCAAGAAATCTGCAGTTTCCTCAGTTTCACGTCGTACTGTCAATGGTTTTTGGCTAACTTCTCCAAGATAGCCACATCATTATCTGGTCTCACTAAAGTTGATGTAGACTTTTGATAAAAGGAAGGATGTGTCCAAACATTCTAATCCTTGAAGCTTGTTTTAGTGGGTGGTCTAGTGTTAGCCTATTTACAACAAGAGAGAACGTTCCTGTTAGACACTGATACCAGCGACAGCTGAATCAGGGTAGTGTTATCGCAGTTGCAAGATGGAATAAAACTTGCAATCATGGATGCTAGTTATACACTCACAGCTTCCAAACCCAGATATTGTGCAATGAAGAAAGAGCTGCTTGTATTTGTGGTCTTTATAAAACACTTTCACTGGTACTTGTATTGTAGGAGGTTCACCATCTGAATGGACTATGATTCACTGACGTGGCTTATGAACTTTAAAAACCCATAATAGATGCTAGCGTGTTAAAACAACATTGGAAGAATATGACTTTGTCACAGTTCATCACCTGAGTTTGCAACACAGATGAACTATCTCACCCTACAGTGAGACCTTGATTGTTTGTGGAATATCCTGATCCAGAATACCATGCGGGAATTTAAACCACAGCCATTTTCATCATAGCAAAGTCATACCGTGAAGTAGGAGATTGTACCAGTGAATAGATACCTTGATTAACACTTTGGGAACTCTAGGAAGCTCAACTGAAGGACATCAATCTACCATAGGTGCTCTTTGCCATGCAGCAAGGTAAAGCTCAACTAAGACGAATCCAGAATCATAACATGGATTTACATTGCCTGTGGTACCTGTATGGTCAGTTAAAAGTGCTGGAAGGTATGCTGTACTGTCACTATAAATTATTGAGCTGCGATACTCTGAATGTGCTGCAGCTGAAGTCCCAAGAGCTCTATGGCAAGATATTCTGCATTACACAAAAAAAAAAAACAAGATATTTCCCGCATTTGTGCTAACATTTGACAGTGATTATTTTGGCAACATGTGAAATAAGATGTTTGATACTGTATGGTGTATTCATCCACAAATTGGCAAAGTCTGGGTAATTTCCAACAGGAAATTATTGGATCCCCTTTGCAGAGGATAGTCATGTATATCACTGATCCACTACCAGAGACTGAGAGAGAAGTCATTGTCATATGCTCATCATCATTGACTACTTGTGGGCCAATGCTTATACATTGGCCTACACATTGGTGTAATCCATCACTGATGTATGTATTGATAGAGCACTGGATAGCATATTTTAGAACACAGATTCACATGGTATAAGGAGTCACTTTCAACAGCTAACCATTCTCTGAATTATGTAAAGTGGTGTGGAGAAGATGTGCAATTCACTTTGTCACCTTGACTCTGATTGTCTGGCAGAATGGGTAATACAGACTACCAACTGAATGCTTGATAAGCTTGTTAATTCTAGACATATGTGTCAGTAGCATACAGTGCAACAGAGCAGAGATGCACAAGCTGTTTGTTAGACATATTCATATTTGGGTGAGATAGATTACTCCTTGTTTATGTGATGTATGGTCCTCTCCCATGAGAAGATATCCCATAATATCCACAAGAATACATATAATGGTTAAGGTTTACAACAGATGGCAAAACTATAAAGCTATGGATGTTTCATTATGAAGATTGGGTCTGGTCGTGACACATACCAACAGTGCAAAATTAGCTTGAATCTACCTAGACCAATCTGTACCTCACATGCTGGCAGATTGTCCTATTGATGTTCGAGTTACAGTAGATAAAAAATGCACAAAAATGTGTGAAACACGCTGAGAAGCTGTATCTGTGCGCCACAGAAGAGCCCCTTGTTCACTAGTTTGATCAAGTGTCTGAGGTTGAGACTAATGAGTTAAAGGAGGCCAATGATGCTATCTTAAGTCATTCTGACTCACCTGATGAAACAAAAAGAGCGGATATATTTATCTTGCTGTCCATGATAAGCCAAGGCGTTTTTGGAGCTAGGAGTAAAAGATAGCTCTGACAGACTTAAAATAAGACCCAAAACTTGAGCGCTTTCGAATAATTGACTATTCTTCTTCAGGCGAACAAAGAAGAAGAAGAATCAACTATTCGAAAGCGCTCAAGTTTTTGGTCTTATTTTAATCTATTACACTTTATACGTAATACTTTGTGCTAACTCTTTTATAAAAAAAAATAGCTCTGACAGTTGGCCTAGCCAGAGATGTCGACCTCCTGGCCCATTTGAGTGAAATGAACAACCATAATAGCTATGATAGTCAGGTAGTTGAAATACTGAGCCACTGAATGGTAGTGTAGGCCTGATGTATGCATTTTATTGTATATTTACCACGTGCTCATCATGACAGCTAGAAGTTAGAACGATCATTAGGGTGAGTGACTATTGATTGATAAGGAGTTAGAACCCTTGATTTCCTAGCTATTTGATGTTATTGTGAGATAGGATATATGTACTACACTGTATACTTCCCACTTGGGTACCAGGAGCTAAAATAGTCATTAGATCAAGTAACCAACGACTGAAAGGAAGTTGTGTTCCTTGCTTTCTGAGATTTTGGGTAATGTTTTCTGGCAAAATGTTTGGACTACTACTCTCTTATTAACAGCTGGGACAGTCGGGTAATTAAAAAATTAATGATTGAAATGTTGTCAACCTTTGCTTTCTAAGCCTCAAGTGGTGTTGTGAAATATCGTACATGTGCTACATTGTATGGTTACTACTCAGTCATTAGAAGCTAAGAGAGCTGAAGTCAGTAGATATAATAACTAGTAAATCAATAACTTGCACAACTGAAGATGCTAGATAGAAGTTCATAAACGCAGTTGAAAGAACTTTGCAGCCCATGATTTCACAAGTAGCATTTCACAGTATGATGTAAGTTTAACATTTGTGTGATTGCCACTTGATTTACTTCATAATTTGTTTGTTTGTTTTTAATTATGCACAAAGTTACCCAAGGGCTATCTGTGCTCTGCCCACCACGGGTATCGAAACCCGATTTCTAGTGTTGTAAGTCCGCAGACATACCGCTGTGCCACTGGGGGTCATGCTACTGACAAATCATTGAATGCAAGATCACTGCTGCCCTTGCTTTCAAAGCCACCAAGTGAATTTTCTTATGCATCGTCTGCTGTTTCAAGGGAATCACTCCCATAATTTGTATGAGTGGTAAGAACTCTCTAGAACATGCTGATCTGTAATCACTAGATTAGTACCTATGTATCTAGGAAATCTGCTTGATTGTACAAGTAGTGAGGAAGCTGTGTTTCCACTGAGTGTATGTTGAGATACATTAGTAATGGCATGATTGCTTAGATGTTTAGTTAAAACGTCTGAGTTCATCTATGTTTTGCCAATGATTATATATTTCACGATGCCAAAATAAAAACCGAGTTGAATTTGACGGATCCTAGATGGCAGTATTGTCGCTACCAAGATGTAGCGTCAGAACGTGACATGAGAGGGATGCCAAATTAATTCACATGGCAGCTGGAGGCAATCTCTTATAAGCTATCAGGGTATTGCCAATGTTTAATTGTAATATAAATATATAGCAACATATGAATATATATATATATATATATATGTGTGTGTGTGTGTCTATGCTCTAACACAGACGTATGTGAACATTACATAAATGATGTTAGAAAAACACGTAGGTTCAAAAAGTCTTGACAGAAATGAATAGGGTTACAGGGTTTTTATTCATTTCTGAACATTACAAAAAGTCATTCATAAGTGTTGTATAATATAAATGTATCAATTATGCGTAACACACAACATGAGCATGGAGACAATGGATTTGATTAATTTGTCGAAAATTAATGATATAATGTTGAGTATGATAATTTACCTTGAAGATATTATTTGAATATACAGTGCATCTCTGATTTTTATTAACAGAAAGATAATATTTAAATTTTGACATCGAAATATTCAGCATTCATGATGTCAGAAAAACAAGAAATCAAGAAATCTTGATATGAAATAATAAAAACCCAACAACAGTAGATAGTGAATTTTTGTGGGAGAGATAAAAGAAGCAAAACGTTTCACAATACACTTGAGCGGAAAACAGTTTTACCTGATGTTTTTTTTATAACACAATTTTACCTCGTGTTTCTCATAAAGAATAGTACAAAACGTAGTTTAACCCTTTCCATATGAAGTCGGTCAATGTGACTGACAATGTAACCACAAAGTAATCATCACAATTTTCATACTGTTACGTCTCTGTTCGTTTGTTAATTTTCCGTAGAAATTCTTTCCCAGAAACTTCAGCGATACAAGTCCTTTTTTAAAATAAAACTAGTTTGTTCTTTCTCAATACAATTTTGGAATACATTTAATTTCTACAGTCACTTTAACTTCAACACGCGCTATAATTCACAACGATTCACACACTTTACTTAAGGTCACTACCGCGTTTGACTCAATTGTCCGTCTCTGTCTGTCTGCAATTATCTATCCCGTCACTTTATTTGCCGGCTTACTAAAAGAGCGCATGTCTAGCAAACGCTAGGACGTTTGACAGGTTCCTCGATCTTTCTAGAACTCCAGCGCATGCTCCCAGCGTCGCGCAACTTTCGCTGTCGTAACAATACTATAACTTTTGATAATGTATGCGTATCTTCACGAAAAATGGCAAGCTTTAGGTAATAAACATTACAAGTTTCTGATAGAAAGAAATCGGACTTTTAAGTTAAGTATTTTTACTAAAAATTTGTCCATGAGTATATGCAGTCAAAGTGTTGACTGTTCCAAGTGCAAAGTGATTTTCATGTTAAGATTAAAAATACTTTTCTTTATCTGAAAAACTGCAAATTTCATTTGCGTAGTCTTTAAAACCTTCTAAATAAATATCAAATTTTTTGTTCAGTAAGAATTATATTTCATCTGTTATTTTCCATTCTCTAATTCTATATGGAATCAGTCAATTTGACCGACTTTGTAACCATTATAAAAATACGAAATAAATCTAAATTACTTTTTTATTTTCTAGAATGATTGCGGATTGTAAACAAAAACTACAATTATTTATCCTAAATAGCTTAAGGCTCGTAACAGTCTACATCTTTTCCTACTTAATTCTATTGTTTTATTCTCCTTTGAACCTTGCCTAGCTAATAATTCTGCCATACAAGTTGTAAATCACTCGCAAACATGTATCTCCTTTTACGGTTCTGAATGATGTAATGCACGAGCTGCTGGCGAGCATACCCCATGAAGAATTGTTATTATTATTATCTTATATAATATAATCTAATAAACTTCTGTTTTTGTTTTTTTCATTTTAGTTACTTTATAACACTAAATAGAAAATATACATGAAAAACAAGAAATATAGTACTTACCTTTGACCTTTTGTTTTTCTACTGTTGGTTACCAATGAAATTTACGCTTACTTTTTTATAATGATGGTACATGTACACTAAATTATTTTTATTTACTTAAATAATGAGCCTAAAACACAGAATAACAATACATACAAAGTAAACAATGTCCTATAACTATTATAATTTAACTGGCTTTCTAACCAGGGCAAGAGGAACTTCAATTTATTCCATTTGCTGCTCGATCTGAACACCAAGAGTTAAACTTTCAAACTGAATTAAAAACTAACAATAATCTGTACTGAAAACAACAAAGCATTATAGTCATTCACAGATAAAACTTTGCCTTTCTATTTGTTATAATTGATGTAGTATAAAACATCAAAAAGGATTATTGGCAATTTGTGAAAGAGAGGATATGGCACGTGGGTGTAGCAAATGGGTTTGATTTTGTAGTTTATGACTTCATAAGCAAATAAGAATGAAAGTTGACTTTGCCTTAGTAATCTCTATATTATAATAAGTAATATATATTAAATTCCGTACTTCAGAGAGGGGTAGTAAATAAATGAGAAAGATGGAAGACACAGAGAACAAATATCACGATCCTCATACTAGGGGATATTGAGGATGTTTTAAGGTATTTATTTATGAAATTAAAATAAAAATTTGATTTGTTAGCTACGTTTTTGATGCCAGTTTTATTCATATACATTGATTATAAAGTAGTTTTATTAAGTTTTAAAGTAAGTATGTAAAGGTTGTGACATGCGCGCTTTCGTCTATCTGCAGCGAGAGGGTGGATTGGATCGACTTGAAATATTCATGAATAGGTGAAATAATTAGTAGCACATTCAATTCATAGATATCATATCAAATATGAACTTGTGTACCAAGTGTTTTATTTGTGGTGATAGAATGTTTTTAGTCATAAAGATTGAAATATTTTTGACAAGCACATGGTTTTATTGGATATTTTTAACATTATTTCAGTACAAAGTGCAGTATTAAAGCATGAAACTGTAGACTGTAAGTGTACTAGGTTGAGATGGAAAGTAATACCTGCACGGTGAAAACTTTATATGTTGCACCAAAACTACTACTAAACGTATAACTGAAAGAAAGTCCCTAAGGGAATAAAAAGTAAGTAAGTCAAAGGTAATGGTTGGTGTCAATTAACCTAAGTCAGCTTATATGTGTAGGAACCTGTTATAGTCTCGACCACTGTTCCTTCCTATTAGAAGCAGGCACTGTTCATGTGACATCCAGGCAGTAGGAAAAAGAATGAGGCCAGGTCAGATAGTAAGGTGTATTTGTCAATCGTCCAGGAGGGGACAGCAGACGGCAGAACAGCCATGTTAGTTGGTCAGTTGTAGAACAGATGAAGCCTGGGATTGGAAAGTTCTCAGCTGCTGAGGATACATGTTCTAACAGTGGCATAGTGTGTATATGTGAAATCCTTAGAAATGGCACTTGACCAATACCTGAAGTTCAAGTTCATGATCATAACCATGTGTTATGATAACTTTAATTATACACCTAGCTGAGCCTTTTACCAATTGGAATTCATTTAATCTTGCATTTTAATCTGGACTTTTAGTGTTTAAGGTCAAGTTTTAGTCATAATCAGTTTCTCTACTGGACTAGTCAGTGGTTATCCTACCCTTCCATTTGTTCCTGAAATATTATTTTTGAAGCCGTTGCAACTGCCATGGATTCCATCTATGAATTCAATGAGTTCATCCATGACTTTCTGTACAGTAATGGAATCAATGACATCACAAAGCCTGGTTTTCCCAGATCCTGCCTAATATTTACCATGGCAGGGATTATAGATGAAGATGCATGGCTTGCCAGTGCATCAGATATGGAATAGCTTGTCACATCTGTTGATGGGCTGGACCTGAGGTTACCAGGGGCTGAGCAGCTCCATTTAGGGGCAGAGGGTCTATCATTACTACGTATGAGGATGTTTCTATTACTAAAGGTACTATACCGACCACAAAAGTATCCAACCTGGAGTAGTCGAGTCTTCAGACTATAAAGCATCTCCCAACACCGAAGAATTATTGAAAAAGAGACTCCACGAATAGGCCCAGAAAACACCAAAAATGGGTCATTCAACAAAACCACCAAAGATTTTGACAAACTGCACTATGTTAGAGCAGATTTCAGAGCTCAAAAGGAAATGGTTGCTGGTTGAAACACTACTAACTAGCTAACAATACGTTATTAGCCATATTCTTTAATAATGAGCATGGTCTGTGAGTTGCCAAGTACAAACCCTCCATTACGTTACGTGCGGGTGCACGATTGCTTATGTGCATGTGCTATGTGATCAGCCTGCAGCTGTATCAGCTAGATAAAAAAAGATGGACTACATACTTCTCTAGAGCTAGGCTCTAACTATAAGTTGGACAAAGCAACAAAGTAATTCTATCATAGAAGTCGGTGCCTTAGACGTGAGTCTCCTATGTGAGGATGAATGCTACCACTGCTAAAGTCTGACACGGCTTAGTTCGAGTGCTCTGGACTGAACACAAGAATGATAAGTTATATAACTTACTTTTGCATTGTTTACAAACTAAGTGTGACCTATTGACATCTAAGGTTGTACTTAAAACAGTGCAAGTTTTAAAATATGCCTTTCAAGGAAACAAAACGAGAGAAAAGGAGAAAATCTTATCTTGATAACCTTGAAAAGTCTTTGTCTCAGTGAAGAAAGTATTACTGCAAGAATACAGGTAAGGTTTGAAACAGTAATGCTGAATATGCGAAACAAGCGTTAGCCATTAATTCAGCCAAAGGAAAGGCTTCCATCCTGGCTAGATGGAAGAAACATATATCAAATATATCAGCAAAAGCCAGGAAATGTCGAGAGATAGCTCTAAGAAAAGCCACAAGAAGGATAGGCCTAGAGCCCAGTCACTCTCGAGTCTTTTTTACCAAAAAAAGCTATGATACAAGTGTAAACAAATTTTAAATAAAAAATTTATGAAGTAGGAATTTTAGCACCAAGAGGTAAGGAACCAAGGTAGGAATAAGCAGGATAATACTACAACACTTGGCGGTTTTTGACACAGTGCAACCTCAAAATGAGTTTGCCATCATTTCGCCCATTCCTACTTCGTGTTTTACTTTGAATTTTGATTCAATTATAGACTTGAATTGAGTTTTATCTGTAGTTAATCCTTTCTAAAAACCCAACCAATTAAAAAAATAATGGTTTGGATACTATTCATTTGGTCCACCCCTTTACCAGTCAGATAGCTATAATGTTTCCCATAAGCAAAGTATGACTATTGTAGCTTCCTGTCTCGCTTCCGACATCAAATACCCCCTCTTAAGATGTCAAACTTTTCATTAGGGTCACATAATTTGATTACATACATGTATCTGTACTTGGTTGCTGAAACAAAGTTCACAACAGAGAAATTTAGCTATATACACCTTTCATTTGGTTTTAACAATTACTAATTTACAAAAATCACACAAAGTAGGAAGGTGTTTAACGATAACCACACACACTTTGAGACTATGCCTTGTCAAAAAACCATGTTGTAATGTTATCCTGCTCATTTCTACTTTGTTTCCTTACTTTTTTGGTGCTAATTTTTAATTTAACAACTTTTTACACTTGTATATATATATATATATATATATATATATATATATGTGTGTGTGTGTGTGTGTGTAGTATAATTATTTACTTTAACGTTAACGTAAACGTAAAGTACGTACCCGTCCCCGTTGGTTCGTTACGTACGTAACCTAAAACCGTTAAAACGGTT
>NW_013667058.1:195927-197372 GCF_000517525.1 Limulus polyphemus
TATAGTGTGTGTCGTGTGTGTGTGTGTGTATATAAATTATTTCTTTAGTAACCAAAAGTGTAGCCCCCTGTGGTTCAGCACTAAAAACTGGGTTACAATATCCGTGGTAGGCACAGCACAGATAGCCCATTATGTATCTTTGTGTTTACCAACAAACAAACAAATGAATAAAAGTGTTTTTTTATTATTTGTTTGCTTAATATATTTCCAAAGAGCTTGCTTTATTTTTTGTTTCATCATTGTAAACTGCTTTGTTTCCATGTTAACATATTAATCAGAGTTATCTTTTATTTCATTATGTATAATATTTTTATTTATCAGAATGAAAAGTTATTTATTATGTGATGATTCAAAATAACAACTAAATGCTTTCATTTGATAATGATGCATTGTGGTTCATTTTTAAAAGGTTGTATTATTGTACTTGGCTGTAGTTCTTTGTTCAAAAATTGTGTCATCCCTGTGAGGTGTAATTCTTTTGGGGAATGAGAGAAAGTTATGATGCTTCTTAGTTATGCCGTTAGTTTAATGTAGATGGTTTTATAGTTAAATTTGATTACCAGCTTGAGGGCAAGCCTGAAACAAAGGATGAAGGAGAAGTGTGATATTCGGGCATTTTCTACCTTCTATATTAATGTAGGAATTTTCAAAATTTTTAAGTTAGTCTGATTTAATGCATGTCTTACATAAAACACATGATCCAGAAAACCGTTGAGCTATTTTTGTTCTAGCTGCATTTGTTCCTTTGTTGTTTGTTCTTTAGTAGATAATCTCTGATTCACCAATAAAGATATTATTGCAAATTCACACACTGTGCAAAACAGGCCAATGACAGCAATGTCCTTCACTGGCCAAATAGATGATATCTAGAGGTTACAGCCTTAAATATGTTATATGAGAACAACAGTCATGTGAGTAGTACTAGTCATTCTGTGTAAATCTGATATTCACTTAAGATCTTGTGCAGGCTGTGTGGATCTAACATTCCTTACTTAATGTGAAACGTCAAATTTATCCATAGCATTAGTGCTACCCACATGACTAGTCAATATCATTCAACATAAGGGATATTGTAACCTCTAGATATCATATGGGACAAGAGACATTAGAAATTCATCCAAGCTAGTCGTTAACTTTCCCATCGGACGATGCTGCTACTCAGAGTGACATTGACAGTTAGCTGTTCAAAACACAATGTTATACAATACGCCATTTGATAGATGATAACCATGACTTTCTATTGGGTATAAATAATATATATAATGAAACGTAAGAGAGAACTATCAACCAATTGTGAAAGAGAGGATGTGACAGGTGGGTATGGCAGGAGAGGTCTGATTTTCTCTTTGATAGTTCTGTAAGAAAACAAAATTGAAGGCCATAAAATTATGGTCTGTTTGAGCAATAATGATTTTATAGAGAGCATTTTACGTTTAAGTTCATAC
>NW_013667058.1:198372-214644 GCF_000517525.1 Limulus polyphemus
GTTATATTCAGAAAGAATAAACCAGTTTTTATTAAGAAAGAACCTGTGTCGCTTAAGTTTCGTCGGAACGAAGTTACGGGAAATGAATTAACAAACGGAGACGTAACAATATTCTAGATCATTTCTGAAATCAAGCTTGGGAGTAAAGGAATCGTATGAGAGCTTCTATAATTGTATTGTACAATTGTGTATTTAAGTACAAAAAAGCCGCACTTCTGTAGTTCGTAGGGTTCATTTTCTGAGTTTACTGATTTAAGTGACCTGAAGCACAGTCTAAAAACTGATAAAGCATGGGTAAGAATAAAAGTAATGTTGGAAAGTATATCTTACTAATAAAGAACTTTCATTTGTGATTATTCTGGGAAATTTCCATCAGTACTACCAGAATGAGTAATCAAATAAATGTTTATAAGAAATGATATAATGAAGCTAAGACTTTTAAAACATAACAACTAGCAAAGGCTTGAATCCACAGTAAGCCTCCTTTTGTACCTTAATCAAAGAATATTTGTGAAAATGAAGATAAAATAGCCCATTTCAGCATGTTCTGTGTATCTAAGAAAGAACATTTTGAAAATACTAAGTGGACACACATACTTCCTCGCCTTGTCAGCTCCACCCCGTTAAAGCTCCATCTCGGGAAGGTTTTTCGGCTTAAAGACAAAAGTTTGTTTGTTTTGTTATGAATTTCGTGCAAAGCTACACGAGGGCTATCTGCACTAGCCGTTCCTAATTTAGCATTGTAAGACTAGATGGAAGGCAGCCAGTCATCACCATTCACCGCCAACGAAAAGTGGGATTGACGGTCACATTATAACGCCCCACGGCACAAAGAGCGAGCATGTTTGGTGTGACGGGGTTTCGAATCCGTAAACCGCAGATTGCGAGTCGAGCGCCCTAACCACCTGAGCAATAAAAAGTTTGTTCTCGTCAGCAAACTTCTATAATAGAAGACCAATTCCACAACTTCCCGCCTCAAACCCCCTTCTACTAAGCGTTGATTGTAACTAAATGCACCCATTGGGCCTTCATTGTAATGGTAGAGTAACCCATGGAATGAACCTGTTCTGTCTCTGTAATTACTGATAGCAAATAAACTGTCTATAAGGCTTTCAGCGCAACCACAGACAAACGCAAGAGCGAATAAATTATTAACAAGATATCCAAGTTCATAAAAGAAGATTGTGTTGTAAGGTTCCATCGTATTGTAACAGACAATGTTATTAAGACAAAGAGAAACTAGTAGTTACTTCCAGACAAATATCCTGACCATTTCATAGCATTCTACGGTTATATCGCTCACACCCCAAACTTTTTATATACAACATCATGAAGCTGAAGTCATGCTCTACAATCGAGTTCCAATGTAAAGGTATTGTAAATTATGTCCAAGGTTCACATCTTTAGAGCGTGATGTTAATAGACATCTAGAAAAGAATGGATCCAGTTCTAGACAAAAACCACTTCCGACCCCAAAATCTGGACTCCATCCACAAAAAGTGTCGCTTTGCATTTGGTTGGACATCAAAGGAGTAATTCATTTTGAACTCCTCAATCCACAGCAAACTGTCAATGCAGAGATCTATAGTCAACAACTGGAACATTTCAATCAAGCCCTTCATCAGAAACGCTCTTCACTCGTCAATCGGAAAGGTGTTCTTCTTCTCCACGACCATCCACGTCTACATGGGGCACGTTTGAAGCAATTCAAGATTATGGAGTTGGGTTGGAAAGTTCTCCACAACCCACCATATTCTCCAGATATGGCACCATCAGATTACCATCTTTTTCGTTTGCTGCAACATCATCTTAAAGAGAAAACGTATGCAAGTGTGGAAGGTGTTAAAAGAGAACATTGACATGTTTTTTGCTTCATAGCCAAGTGATTTCTTTAATAAGGGCATTAACAACTTGATTGTAAGATGAAAAAGCATCATCGATATGAATGGAGACTATTTCATTTAATATATATTTTGTTTTGATGTATATGTTGTTCGGGTTTGTTCATCTAAAAAAAAAAGAGACATTAATTTCTTGACGACCTAATATAAACCAATAGAGTCAGCATGTTCACAAAAAGAAAAACTGTAGAGTCAGCGTGTTCATAAAATGAAAGACTGTTGAATCAATGTGTCAAAAAAGTATAAACCAGTAAAGTCAGCATGTTTATCTATATACTACTAAAACTCTGAGCTTGTTTGTTTGTTTGCTTGTCTGTAATTAAATAAAGCAAAAATATGCACAATTTGAGAATAGAAATATAAATAGAATATGAGAAATGATAATAGAAACAGAATAAAACAAGCTTTGTTAAAATCTGGCTACGAGTTACCGAGTTAGCGCCGGTTCTCAGGATAGTTTTATCAAAATTTCTAGCATGAGTATTTTTACATCACACTACCATTTGCACTCTTTACGAAACTTCTTCGTTCAAATGTATTTCCCTATTTCGTCAAAAGATGGCAACGTAAGTGCAACAACTTTAAGATGTTTATTATTAAACAACATACAAGCTAATGTAAAGTAAAGTGTGTGATATGTAAACCATAGTTACATTAAAATACTTTTGTCAACTGCGTTAATCATTGAAAATGAATTCGACACTGTAATGTAATTTTCATAAGCTGTTTTGCTTTGTGAAGCATTAATTAGAGACAAACATGCTATTGAAGGTAGCATTTAGGTATTGTGCTGACTTACGAAAGTATTGTATACATCTATCTATCCATATACTACTAAAACTCTGAGATTGTTTGTTTGTTTGCTTATCTGTAATTAAATATAGCCAAAAAAGGTGCACAATAACGCCATATTTGTGGAATACGGTACCCCTGAAATGAGAATAGAAGTATAATAAAACAAGTTTTGTTAAAATTGGGCCACGGGTTACCGAGTTAGCGCCGTTTTTCGGGTCACTTTTATGAAAATTTCTAGCATGAGTAATTTTACATCACACTACCGTTCGCGCTCTTTACGAAACTTTTTCGTTTAAAATCTATTTCCCTGTCAATGTTCCCATCTTCATTAACAGGCGTAAGATGACACAAACAAGATCTTGAAGAATTTCTCAATAATGTGCCTTGGTTATGGTAGGTAAGAAAATGAGAAAGTGAGACAGTGAGAAAGATCTTTCATTTGGTGAATTTCATAGTGTATCAGTTATCAAGTTTTGTTGTTTCTTGCTGTAATTTGAGCAAGTAAGTGTGAAATGTGTTTTGTTTTTTATAGCAGTTACGTTCTAATAAACCATGAATAACATTACTATTATCTGTTATTTCTTATTTTCAGGCGTTTTGAATCAATTGTGAATAAGGTTTGTTCATCCCAATACCTGAAAACTCTGACTTCACTTTTTTGAAAAATAAAATGGTCTTTCCTTTTACTCCCGATCAACAATCAAATATCTTTTCTTGAATTATTAATAACACGAATGGATTGAAATATTTAATTAAATTATCTCAAAATAAACATTAATTTGGGTGCAATATTGAAATTAGCTTGAATTCTTCATAACCCTTGAATATTGGATGACCCAACGGGTCATGGGTGGTCTAATAAAATAATAAAAGCAAGATGGTTGAATTAGTGTGGTATTGAAAGCAAAGTAGTTGAATTAGTGTGGCAATGAAAACAAGGTTGTTGAATTAGTGTGGTAATAAAAACAATGTAGTTGAATTAGTGTGTAATGAACACAGGTAGTTCAATCAGTGTGATAATGGAAGCAAGGTGGTTGAATTAAAGTGTCAACTAAAGCATGGTCGTTGAATTGATGTGTTAATGAAGCCAAAGTAGATGAATTTGTGAGGCAATAAACATAAAGTAATTGAATTAATATGGTTACGAAGACACAGTTATTAGAATAATGATAAAAATGGAAAGACAATCGAAACAGAATGTCAATGAAAGTAAGGATACTTGTGGTAGTGAGTTAATGATGGTAGGCTACTTGAAACAAATAACAACGATCCAAGATATTAACACACCAGTAAGCAGTGTGGTTTTTATGTTGTTCTTTCAAGGCAGGAGTTGACCATAATACTTGCTGCACTGCACAACTTATTTTTCAACTGTGATGTCATTCCTGTTTTGTTTTTTACCATATGATGTTTATTGATTTTTTATCTCTAAGCGTCCTGCCGTATAAAGGTATTGATATGATCTTCAAGAAATAAGAAGTGCCAGAAATGAATGGTAAAAATGGATTTCTAAATATTAAACATGCTTAGTACTTCATTAATTATCAAAATTGTTTTTACTGAACGATGTTAAAAAGTTAATTAAAAACACTAAAAGCCTAATAACTAGCAAAGTATCTAACTCCTAAAAACCTGATTCGGAAATACTTAATTGAGCTTCTTTCACTAAGAAAGAAATTGTTGTGATAAGAGATTACTGCTATCAAAAATCCAAATAGAGTCGCTTGTTGTTGGGAGAAAGAAAAAATATATATAGCGTGTTACCTTCTTTAAAAATAACAAATTTCCATTGGAATTTATCAACAGTAGTTTATAATTAGTTTGTAAAAATTCTGATTCAGTGAACGAGATGGACGATGTAAGCTTGATGTGATGAAACAAAAACACATGAAAGAATAGAGGCTTTTTTGTTTGTTTTTGAATTTCGCGCAAAGCTAGACAAGGGCTATCTGCGCTAGCCGTCCCTAATTTAGCAGTGTAAGACTAGAGGGAAGGCAACTAGTCATCATCATCCACCGCCAACTCTTGGGCTACTGTTTTACCAACGAATAGTGGGATTGACCTCCACATTATAATGCCCCCCCCCCCGGCTGAAAGGGCGAGCATGTTTGGGGTGACAGGTATTCGAACTCGCGACCCGCAGATTGCGAGTTGAGTGCCCTAACCAACTGGCCATGCCGGGCCCAAGAATAGAGGAGATGGTATTAACAATTGTGCACAACATTGTCATAACCAATGTTGTTTAGTTTATTTAACAAAGAAGCACTCGGATGGAAGAAAAAAATGTGAAATAAAATAAAAACAAGCAATTATTGATTTGTTTGCTCAACAGCGCAGGAGAAAACAAGCTCACAAAAACAAACAAGCAATCTCGAGTGCCTCATCTATATGAGAAGCAGCGACATCAGATATTTTCGTGCTATATACGTTTGTATTCTTCAGATGATCTGTTGAAAGAACGTGGAGCGAAAATTTCAGGGATAAATAAAAGACAGAAGAACTGTGAAAATGTACTAAATACACACACACACATACTGTATGATGTATTTATTAAAGAAACTGATGTATGCGGGATTTTTCCGGAAATTAAAGATTTCTATTCACTCTGCATTTTGCCAAGTAACAGCAGACTGTTAATTAAATGTTAGGCTGTTTCGCTGAAGAAAAGCCTACTTAGCTACAAGCTGAGAAATTTAAAACGGTTCATAAAAAAAGTATTGAATATATTGATTCTCAGTTTGGTTGTGCTTGATAAATCTAGAAACAAAAATTATGTTATCTAGTCCTGTTGACAAAAAATACTTATTTGTTTAATAGTTTTTAAATAACTGAGTAGGTTTTGCAACTTTCTACATACTAGTTATCGAATGTTGTTAATATTAGATATTAAAAAATAACATTTCACTTTCTAAACAGCGAAAACATATTAACTTTTACTAGTATCATGTCTTACAATTCTGATTCATTAAAATATCTAGCTTTACGGGGACGTATATTTTAGAGGCTTAACTTTGATTGAAACATTAATCATATTTGCTGAAACTCGTGATGGTATAGGTGAAAACTTTTGTTTAATAACGAAATGTAAAGAGAACTTGGCTGAAGCAAGGTGCGATAACAGTTGGTGATTCGTAAAAAGTTAGCAGAAAAATTATTATCGAGAACAACTTTCTAATTTTGTTGTTGTTGTTCAGTGAGCTGATTTGATTGTTTGTTTCTTTTAGAATTTCGATCAAAGCTACATGAGGGCTATCTGCGTTAGCCATCCCTAATTTAGCAGTGTAAGACTAGAGGGAAGGCAACTAGTCATTACCACCCACTGCCAACTCTTGGGCTACTCTTTTACCAACGAATAGTGGGATTGACCGTCACATTATAACGCCCCCACGGCTGAAAGGGCGAGCATGTTTGGTGTTACGGGGATTCGAACCCGCGACCCTCAGATTGCGAGTCAAGTGCCCTAACCACCTGGATATGCCGGGTCGAGCTGATTTGAAGAAAAGCAAATCGAACCTTGAAAGGCTGTCTTAGTAACTTAAATTTTTGGAGCTTCTATAACGTCGTTAGTAATTTTATTAAATATAAAATTCTTATAGAATCTTTAAAATTATAAATCAGATTCTGGACTGCTTCAGTTTCTAGGTTTAACTGTTTTTTGTTTTTTTAATATGGATATGAACTAACGTTTTGAAGCTTTTATAACGTCGTTAGTTATTTTATAAAGATGAAACTCTTAAAGATTAAATCTTTATAAATCAAATTTAGGACCACGTCAATTTCTAGGTTTAATTTCGAGATTTATTTATAATTTTTCCCTATTACATTTTAATGTGGACAATTAGGTGAAACGTGTTTTACTCACTATACACTCTAAACCTTAGTAACATCTTTAAAAAAGACATACGAACTATCGAGCTTTAATGAAAGTACATATCATAGCATTTGATCGCACTTTGACAATTAATCAATACTAACATTTTCACTGCATGGTAGAGAATATTTTTGTTTCTATTTTCTTTCTTTTTTAGAGGTCTATAGATTATTTTTGGCAGGAAACTGGTTTAAAACTAGCACAGTTAACCAGTCTGACTCGTGCAATATTTTAAGTTTTGTGTCTTTTATTTTGTTGTTTTGATTTCATATTTTTTGTGGTTATTTTGAATAGGCCTAGTCATTATTGTCATATTTAAATTAAACAAGTTTCTTGTATTGTTTTAATATTCATTCAAAACATATTTCTGAGATTCATTTTTCAGTTATTTTCGAGATCCATTCTATCAGTTACTTCCGAGCTCCATTCTGTCAATTATTTCCATGATCGATTCTATCAGTCACTTCCGAGATTCATTTTATTAGTTATTTTCAGAATCATTCCATCAAGTATTTCGGAGATTCGTTCTATGATATATTTTCAAGAGCTAATCCGTCACTAACTTCCGAGATTCATTCTTGTCAATTGCATTTTGAGTCTCGGTGAGATGAAACATGAAATAGTTGACCATCAAATTGATTGAAATAGTTTCTGTCCCAGTTTTCAATAATATCAGTAATGTTAGGTGAGAAAAACTGTCTCAAAAAGAGCGAATTTTATTCTTAATTTTTTATTTTTCTCGTGTTCGTTACACACAAACACACAACCACCCACACACACGTATATATATATATATATATGTGTGTGTCACAATAAAACAGCTTTTCAACACGTGGTTGGACACAGCACACGTTCACACATTACTGGCTGTTCCTAACAAAAAAAGAACGAACACTTTACAAGCTAACACCCTAATGGTCAAAAAGTAATAATAACAACCTCGTTATTCTGGCATGTTACAATTTAGAACCTACTTTATGAAGAGACGGAAATCACGATAATCGTGAAGATAGGTGGATTTTTAAAGAAACTTAGTTGAATGGACTGCAACTGCCTGTTGTAGAAACACAAGTATAGAGAACCTTTAGACTTATGTTTCTACAACAGGCAGTTGCTGTCCATTTAATTAAGGTTCATCATTAACACTCTGCTTAAATAATCTATCAAAGTGGATTTTTGTTGTTCTTATTTCTGGATGTAAAAGACATATTAGGAAGAGGCACGAAATGTGTTCGGGATATTTGAAATATACATATGACTAGTGTTTTTTTTTCCGCATTGAATATCAAACATATTCCACATTTAAACAAAGTTTAGCGATTCATGTTTTCAATTTTGAATATTGGGTTGTGATGAGAAAAACTTGTATCAACGGTTTTTAAACTGAACTTTTTCATTTTTAAGCCTAAGAAAGTCTAACTAGGAAAAGAGGCGGAGTAGCTTATTGACAAATAACATTCCCATCAATTACTGTATATAAAATATTACTCGGAAGCCACCAGATGGCGATATTTAGCATGGAGAAAGACACCATGTAAGCTTAATTTTGCAGATCATATTTAAGTGAATTGTTCTAATCTTAACCAATCGTACAGAATATACGAATATTAACGCTTTATTCATGGAAAGCTACAATACTTTTGGAATATCAATACCTATAATGAATTGATGAACTATATATATATATCTTTAAATATGTTCAGATTTTCTTCTTATTGCATCTTACAATCGCCTAGTTTCCATATCAACTCACAGCCTTAGAGCTTTATCAGCTGAAAAAACAACAACAAACAAACTAAGGAACACATTACCATCCATTATATAAGTTAAGGTCTTAAATGTAAGAACAAAGATAACGCCGATTTTCAAAATTAGATATTTCCAAGTTGACACTGTTACATGGTTCTAGCTCATCTTCCCGAATTTCTTATCGATTGTTGAATATCGTATTTGAAAAGTCGTTTGATTTCAGTATTGTACCGCTGATGTAATATTAATCATGTTATATCATGACTGGTTTTACTTCAATTTGTACAGATACATAAATTACCATAGTATTGAAATAATGTCATATTATCTACGGATATTTTAATCAATATAACAGCAGAGTTTATTATTGAAGCACAAATTTGTTAAACAGTCATTTGTATGGAGCGTCACCAAGACAAGCGTTGTACAGGAGACGAAGACTAGCAACCTGTCTTATGGTTTGTAGCTGAACTAAAAGAACAAAATTCCTACGAAGTTACTATAATTTTTTAAGCAGAAATCTTTTCTCAAGTCATTTTACTTTTAAGTATTTTCTAGCATATCTGCACGAAAATTGAAAGTATTTGTCTTCATAAGTCTTTAATAAAAAAAACTCCAAGGACACATTTTTTAACATTGTCTAAGTTATATATATATATATCCAAAACAGTCACATCCATGTTTACAGTAAAATATGCTAATACGTTAACATATTACTCCTACGCTACAGCTAGTTAAAGAAAAACGTAGACCTAAAGAGCAGACACATCATCTACTATAATATTAATTTCAAAGACAGCACCTTCCAAAAACTAATCGAAATCTTCAAAATAAATTGAAAGTGAAGTTCTTGGAATTTTTTAAAATCACGAAATTTCATAGGCCCATATGTGCTCGTTCGAAATCTCCACAACTCGTGAATTAATCCAAGTTCCAATTGATCGAGTTTTTTTTTTGCTTGTTTTTGAAGTTTAGTTCTACACAAGTCACAACTTATGTTTGGTATTGAAGCATGGGTGGTGGTAGATTCGGGTGTGGTGCGGTGTTCATTCGAAGAAATCCTTTATTGTACCAGTCTTCCTCGTGATCTTGGCGCATGACGGCCATGTTATGTGCAGCTGCGTGAGACATGGAGAATGGTTGAGTTGCCATTGGTGGGTAAGATGCTGCAGCCATAGGCTGATAACGAGCTGCTCCGACCGAATTGATCGGGTTGTGATGGGGATACTGATACGATCGAGTAGTAGGTGATGCTGAGGAGTAAATGTTTCTCATCATAGCTCCATTACAGGATGGAAGAATGGAGGGAGTGGCAAGAGCTTTCTGCAACTGTTTCTCCTGCTTACGATACTTTGCTCGTCGATTCTGGAACCACACCTAGAAAAGATGATTGTTCAATTATTTATATGATTGCGTGTGTGTGTGTCTTCATTCATGAGATTTTACAAGCACAAGTAGAAAAACAACTTCACTGTTTAACTTTAAACTTGTTTCTGTTTGGCAGAAACCTTCGCCAAGTTTTTGAAAATAATATACAATTTTTAGGTCAATTGGCTCACTTAGCAAAACATAAGAAATGTTGAATTGAAGAGGGAAACTAAGTCTTTAATGCAACCTCTTATGTCAAAATTACACTAGAATCGAGAACCGAGATATTTACAAAGTTTCTTAATTTTGGAATGGTGGTTTCCGATGCTTTATCGTCTGCCAGGGTGGCAGTGACTACGTATGATGAATATGTTCTTTATAATATTTGTTTTTCTATACAGTTGAACTCTTAAAGTCCACGGATCGTTAAAAAGGCTAGTGAAACCTAGCGTGATTCTTTCTTCTGTTTTTAAGGGAATATTTTTTTGAGCTTTTCGGGAATAAGCAAAGTTTAAACAAATACATATTATCAGATTTACACATGTTTAACTTAACAGAATTCGTCAGAAAACTTTTTTGTAGGATGTAAATATTCACTGTATCTTCTCACAGACTATCAGAAATCAACATGGAGATGAACGTATTGTGTATTCTCTGTGCATAACAGAAATTTTTGTTACTTTTAAACTCCTAGAACGAACTTATCGCTTCTTTGAAAGCTTTATATCAGAAAAAAAACCAGTAAGGTTTCTGACAGAGTGCATTGGTATTCTATCAATTATATCTTCAATACAAAAATTCATTGCTTCAAGAAAGTACGTAGCCAATTTAAGTACCATAAAGTAAATGGAAATTTGAAATAATCATTGTTATCATAGCTCAGGTTCCACACCTTCGTTACGATAACGATGTACTAGAACAGACCTACGTGAAAGTGCGTATTGGAAGGCATTGAGGATCTAACGTGCAACTTAAGTTATAAGTTTGTTCGTCAGAAATAATTTTTGATGCAATCCAGGCTTTTGTTTATTTGTTTGTGGGGGGAAAAGAAAGAATCGGTTTTTAAATGCATCAAACCTGTTCGTTAAAAAAGAAAGATAACATATAGTTTGTTTGTAATTAAGCACAAAGCTACACAATGGGCTATCTGTGTTCTGCCCACCACGGGTATCGAAACCCGGATTCTAGCGTTGTAAATCCGCAGACATACCGCCGTGCCACTGGGGGCGATAACATATAGAATGGAGAACATTTTCACACAATCATTGTCAGAACCCTTGCAATCTAATCTTCACCAAAAATATAATTAACTTCCCGTTAATTAAAAGTAATTATTGTTACGTTTTTTCTTTCGATACTCAAAAATAGGACTACTTTCTAAATATCACTAATCAGATAATATTAGTGATTAGGACACTCGACTCGCAATCTGCCGGTCGCGAGTTCGAATCATCGACCAACCAAACATGCTTGCTCTTTCAGCCGTGGGGGGATATAATGTTCGGTCAAACCCAATGTTCGTTGGTAAAAGAGTAGCCCAAGAGTTGGCGGTGGGTGCTGATGAATAGCTGCCTTCCCTTTAGCCTTTTACCGCTAAATTAGGGACGGCTAGCGCAGATAACCTTCGTGTAGCTTTGCGCGAAATTCAAAATAAAACAAACCAGATAATATTAAATAAATAAATAATTAATATACGATAATACATGCACTGCTATCTTCTGTATATCACGTGACACGAATAAACCTAAAGCAAGTAAAGAATTTATTCAAAAAATGGTTTCTACATTATGAAGAAAAGTGTCATTGAGAAAAACAACATTTATCACGTTAGGTTTAGCGAGACACAGAGAATTAACTAGATAAAAGCTATTCTTAGCAGATATGCATAACATTTATCATTTCACCTAGTTTGATTTTTATACTTACGTATATTTTCTCTGCACTGGATTATGGGCTTGTTATCGCCAATGTAGATGGCAATAAATCAATTAAGTATGTGATTGGTTGGGTTTGTTTTGAATTTGGCGCAGAGCCACTCGATGACTATCTGTTCTAACCGTCCTTAATTTAACAGTGAAAGGCTAAAGTGAAGGCAGCTAATCAACACCACCCACCGCCAACTCTTGGGCCACTCTTTTACCAAAGAATAGTGGAATTGACCTTCACATTATAACGCCCTCACAGCTGAAAGAGCCAGCATCTTCGGTAACAGGGCTTCGAACCCGCGATCCGCAGATTACAAGTCGAGTGTCCTAACTACCAGGCCATGCTAGAACATGAAGTATGTATGTTTCTATAGACAGATTGTATGAATGACAAGATTCTTCTACAAAGGAAATAGGGAGAAAAAATTCTGTAATAATTTTATTAAATAAATACTCAGTTTTTGTATTATTTGTTCCAACTTAATTTATATTTAAAGTTTTAGTTTTTGAATGGATATGAGTTGTCTGTTTTTTGTTGTTTTTTTGCATGAAAATAATTACTTTCTATTTTCTTTTTCATGTGAATTCTCTTTATATGTACGTTTGGTTATGAATTCATCATATATGTATACATATACATCGTTCATATCTTTATATATATATATCTTTTTGGGTGTTATTCAGAAGAGACATCCTTTTTTACTGGTCTTGCTTCGAACTTATTATAACTTTTTCAAATATTTTCCGTGAATGATTTAAGCCATCTTTTCAGAAGAAAATGTTATTTTGTATTTATGATGGTAAGTCCACTAGTAGGACAGCTTACGTTGTTACAACGCTAAAATCCGGGGTTCATTTCTCCGCGGAGGAAACAGCAAGAGAAGCAAGGCTCAAATCATAAATTTTATATGGTCAGCTACTGAGTTATTTTTAACTACTTCGTATATTAAATTATCTCGATTGATCATAGGAATTAGCCAAGTATCTGAATAAAACATATATGTAGTTTAATTTTTACAACCAACCAGGGATGTAATAATTTTTTATAACCCAATATTTAAACAAACAGAAATTCCAATACATATTGTTCTTCTCTTCATATTGAATATTCCATATATTCTTTTCAATACATACGTGAAGTTATTGACAGGATATATCGTATTTGGTAACGAGTGATCGATTTGTGTACATAATTGTTAATGTTTTGTATGTCATCATAATTTGCAAGATACCGTCATTTCTTAAAGTATCGTTGATCTGAAACATCCAATCAATACTTATTAATAGTTTTGAGATCTGACGTAAGACGTTACAGATATAGCACAAAGTTTGACTATACTGTCATGCGAGAAGTTACATATATATAGTACGAGCCTTGGTTATACGGTAGGCACCCCTATTATGTTGAACGAAATAGGAGTCATGTTTAGTCAGTTTTTAACCGTTCATGTTAAACAAATTAATTCGTTAATCAGCGTAACTTTTCTACTGATTATACTGATTGCACTTTTTTATATAAATAATTCACTTTTTAATCCTATATAAATAATACGCTTGCGTTTGTATGTACGGATTATTTCGCAAATTTCTCGATCCAACGCTACAAATCTCAAGAAAAGCCTTTGACCGAAAAGTCCGGATTGCATATTAGCTTTCCATTCAGAATCACCTTATCTATTTTTTGCTTATTCAAACTTTTTAATGCAACGAATATACTTTACACGATGGCACAATATCGTTGTCATCATGTGATGACTGGCTTCGATTTCAGCTTTAGTTGGTTTTTTTTGTATTTGCAAAGTATTTCACAACATTTAACCCAACTGTAATTTTCTAAAAAATTAACATTACACTAAATACATTTGAGACGGGCTTTCTTTACTTGTTTAGGTCTAAAACATGCATGTGCAGTTTGTTTAAAACCATATGCCACATTCAGATGTTTCTGCGTATTCAGCTAAGTTTGCCTTCATTACAGCTTTGCATTTACTTTACTTTGCAATAATTTAGATTTGGTTCGTTTCATAGACTGCTATAAATACCCTTTAGCTAGTTTTTTTTCTTTAGTACTGGTTTTATACTTCGCTTTTGTGAGTTTCTTTATTTCAGTTCGTAAAACTGTGTCATACATCGAACGCTCATAACTGTTTCATACTTTGTACACTATTATAAATATCATTACTATACTTTATTGCTTACTTTGCGTGTAGTTTTATTAAATAAAGTTACGTCTATGTGAGTATGTTTGTCTGACCGCGTAAAAGTCTTTCAAGTAGACCAGGATTTATCGACCTAACACACAATGTCTGCAAAAAGCGTAGCTTAAATGCCGTGCGTGAAAATAATATATTAAGGAAAATTCAAGCGAAGGGCATGAAAACTACCGCAAATGTTTTGCTGGTCGCTGCTAGTTTTTTTAAGTAAAATGATAGTGTTCTACATTTCAACGCCGGAAGACCTGTTATGTGAATACTTTCATTATTCGTTAAAGACGTTTTGCCATTGTAGCGAAAGAAAGGGTAAAAGTTTTAACGAAAATCCGAAAATGCAGTTTATTCTTGTTTGTATTTTGTTAACCATTTCATAATATTGTAAATCTAAGTCGATCAAATATATGATGTTAGAAAAAGTAGCACAGCTCTCCTATTCTTCGTTAATATGAAGAGTAGATCATAACAGGTACATAACTAAGGTAAATTTCTTTTTCGTGTTGGCGATAATGTCGAAAGATACAAGGCCGATTGGAATGAGAAGCATGAAAGAATGCAGAGTATGCCCAAGAGTGTTAGCCTATAGAAGAAAAAGGTAAGTCCTCGAATAGCCCCTGTAATTCCACAGTTGCTGAGGCGACATACTCGTGCACTTTCCACGCTAGGGGTTGAGTCAAAGAAAAGTGGCATGATGAAGATTGACAGCACGGCTGATGGGACTAGCCTGCTTAGTTTGTGCCTACAGCGGTAAAGTTCCGCTTCTTACTCTCGCCGCTGATGCTTTCAAATTCAATTTGTGCTCCGAGTCGAAACGTAATGGACTTCAAGACTTTCGCTCAGGAAAAACGAAAGGCGCTTGCGGTCCCATGTGTCGTCTAAGTGCAGGTCTATGTGTGTAGAATTCCTAGGATTCTACCAATTAGATTTAGTCGAACAGGAAGGCCGTCCAATTATCTTATACACTCTCGCGAACAACAAGACAACAGATTGGAACGAAAACTAACAGAACTGTGTCTAAATCTCGTGAAAATCATCATGAAACTCAACTAGTGAAGCTCCAGGCGTGAGAAAAGAAGCATTAAATTAACTAAACCTGTAATGATAGTCGTTTCAATAGATTCGATAATATCTGGTATCTTCGTCGAACGACCAAAATGCCAGCTAAATGATATCTTTTTTATAAGTCATTACGAAAAGTTACAGATTTTTGAAAGCATCGGTAAATAAGATTCATAAATCTGACTGAATAAAGGATTAAACGTTAGATGTAAAAATACCAAAGATTTTTAAATTATTTGAATAACAATCTAATTGAATGACTAATAAACATGAAATGAAACTCATTATACATATTCCTTTTGTTAAGTGCCTCGAAAAACTTTGGAGATAAAGGTAAAATAAATGTAAGTAACTTGTAAAGTGATGTTAGATTACTTACACTGTTGATCACAGGGAGAGAGCAAACGAAATAAATTGAATTTATATATATACGCATAAACATCAGAGTTGTTATGCGTTCTTGTAATTGTGTTTAAGAAATACAATCACACTCTTGTGGTAATTAGCGTTCACGAGATACTTTGATAAAGTACTTCAACTAATGTATAATATTAGGTCGTCAAAAATTTAATGTCGCTTTTTAAATAAAAAAACCCGAACAACTTATATTAAAAACAAAACATTAGTAAATGAAATACTCTCCATTCTTATCGATAATGCTTTTCCATCTTACAATCAGGTTGTTAATGTCCTGATTAAAGAAATCACTTGGCTTTGAAGCAAAAACATATATGGATGTCCTCTTTAAGACCTTCCATATTTGCATACGTTTTCCTATTAAGATGGTGTTGCAGCGAACGAAAAAGATGGTAATCTGATTGTGCCATATCTGGAGAATATGGTGGGTGGTGGGGAACTTCCCAACCCAACTCCATAATATTGTGTTGCGTCAAACGTGCCACATGTAGACGTGGATGGTCGTGAAGAAGAAGAACATCTTTCCGATTGACGAGTGAAGGGCGTTCTGATGAAGGACTTGATTTAAACGTTTCAATTGCTGACTATAGATCTCTGCATTGACAGTTCGCTGTGAACTGAGGAGTTTGAAATGAATTACTCCTTTGATGTCCCACCAAATGCAAAGCACTACTTTCTGCGGATGGAGTCCACGTTTTGGGGTTGGAAGTGGTTTTTGTCTAGAACTGAGCCATTGTTTTTGGCATTTAATATTCGTATAGAGAGTACATTTTTCATCACCGGTGACAATTCTGTCCAAAAATGGTTCACGCGCATTACGCACCAGAAGAGACGAAGCAACGTTCACACGTTGGAAACACTGATCATAGTAGAGTTCGTGAGACACCCAAACACCTTCTTTATGAAATTTCACCATATTCCTGTGATGTTACGTATTGTTTCATGAAAGACATACAATTTCAGGGCCATTTCATTAG
>NW_013667058.1:214760-218090 GCF_000517525.1 Limulus polyphemus
GTGTCTCGTCGTGTGCCATCACTATAAGGGATTAGAATATACTAAACTTTACACATTATACAGGCTACACTAACGTGACGTTTAGGCGGTTCGTTTAACTATTATACGTGATGTGCGTTTTATTTGGGGGGGGGGGGGGGGTTAATGAAAGTGTTAACAGATAACAGCCGACACAGTTTGCCTGTTAGACGACCGTACTTTAGATAGTTTCCAGTCGACGACCGTACTTCAATTAATTATAGGAAAAAATATTACTTTTGGATCTAACATTTCATTCTCACTATAACTGTTTTAATTCATGCACTTGAACGTGTTTGTTTTAGTGGTAAAAAAATCAGGTAATAGTTATTTGTCTATAGTGAGTGTTATCAAGTTGGTTCAACTGGCCTCAAGTTCCCACCCTGTCGCTTACGGGAAAGAACTAATAGTCTACGAAACTAGACTTATTATTATCTGAAAATAAACTCTAGAACATATTAACACCGATAGTAACATTTCTGTATTTTAGTTACAGCTCATGCATACTGTTGAGTAAACTTACACGATTTTGAAAAAATACAGTTAGCAGAGGCGTCGCTAGGCACTGCCACAGAGAGCCCATGCCCCGATTCTACCTGACAGTGCTTCGAATCCCCAGTTGGTGTCTTGAAAAAATAAGGATAGAAAACCATGATCGATATCATACTGAAACGCTGAAAAGTTCCGCACCTATGGGGCCAGGCCCCGACTCTTTTAACCACCTAGCGACGCCTCTGGTGGTTAGGCATAGTCACACTTTACAAGAAAGCTCAAGCTGGTACGAAAGGGACTTGGGTAATTTTCAAAGAAAGAATACATAGACGAGTGTATAAACAGCCAATTATAGCAGACGATCTTCCTGATCTAAAAAAATCATATTTCTACACATCTTACTATAGACCAGGTTGGGCTTATATGGCGGGATGTAGTTGGAAAGTAAAAGTGAAGTGATCCTGTATTTAAGCCGTTGATGGTTAGTGGGCTAACGTAAACATAGGAAATAAAAGGTGTGTTTCTTGGGGGCAAAGTAGGAAGTAATTAAATTTGTCAGAGTGCGCTTCTCCCCACCAAGTAGAAGTGGGGTTCGAAGACATGTTCCGCTGAGGTAGAATGAGAATTTGTGCATATTTTGACAGAGTGAGGGTCTAGGTATGGCGAAAATCAGGGTAAAAACACAATCAAGATAAACAGATTAATAACTAACTTTCATGCCATTTTTTTACTTTAATTCATTTTCCTTATCTTTTTCGACTCCAACTACCAAAGTCAGTCTAGAATCTCTTTGTTTAAAGTGAGTCATTATTTTGTATTAAAAAAAAACTAAATTCAAATTCAGGAAATCGTAAACCTGTAGATTTGTAGTGGCTGAGCTGGGTGTTTCTACCCCTCTGTATTAAAGATGGGAAGCCCTTTCCCCCATATTCCGACGCCCTTCAGTTCAAATGATATCAATGATTACAATGTTATTAAATTTTGTAATCACGCTCTTGTAGAATTATTAAGGGTCTGACAGATATGAAAAATAATTTACCCGTTAATTTCGTCATGAAAATAGAACATTTGGGGGGGGGGGCTGTTTGTTCATCTTGCACTATAGGAAATAAGTAATTTTCGAAACATTTTAATTGACACATAAGGTCTTAATTCGCCCGGATTAGTTCTATTGGCCAAGAATACAGGATGTAAAGGTGAACGACAATGCAGGTTTTGCACATACATGCACATAGTTATATGTCTATTGCATATTACTTAGAGGAAAAAATATTTTTATTCTACTTTATATAGAAATGTGAATCATATTTTGAGAAATTCAAACTATGAACCAATCTTCGAAACTGTCTTGAAACATTAGCGAAAGTGACACATAATTTAGTACTTAGCATTGACTATGATTATTTAGACGTCCTAGGATTTAAAAGAAGTAAATATTGTATAAAACAATCTAACTGTAATATTCCTGAAGACCTTTCAATATTTCTCTAAGTTAGATTGTTTTACCCAACTTAAAATTGTGTAATATTCCTGAAGACCTTTCAATATTTCTCTAAGTTAGATCGTTTTACCCAACTTAAAATTGTGTAATATTCCTGAAGACCTTTCAATATTTCTCTAAGTTAGATTGTTTTACAAAATATTAGTAAATCATTTAACAAATAAAAGAAAGCAAGTAACCAACAAAACGTTTAAAGTAGCAGAATTCCATAACAAGTTGCTATTTAATCATAAATAAGGATATTTTAAGCACGTGTTAGATACAGAATTAAACCAATTTATTTCCGATATAAAAATAGAATTCAATTTTCATTAAATCAACTTATTATCTTTAGTTATCTGGTGGCTAATTTGGTTACTTTATTAATCTGTTGTCTCGAAATAGTTGTTTCTAATGGGAGTTGCTTTACATAAAATGTTATTCGTATCACTGTAATCTACCTGTATCCGTGCCTCGTTGAGTTTGGTGATCCGAGCAAGCTCCTCCCGACAGTAGATATCAGGGTAGTGGCTCTTGGCGAAGGCGGCCTCGAGCTCTTGCAGCTGCTCCTGCGTGAAGGTGGTTCGATGACGGCGGCGAGCCGGAGTAGGCGGACAGTTGGCAATGCCGGTCGCTGAAGCGCCGCTTCCTCCCGTTCCCGCACCCACAACTGTAGACAATCCTACTGATCCAAGCGACGAACTGCAAGTCGTTTCTACTTTCAGTTTCTTGAAAGCTCCTTCTTGGACTGAAAATAAGTAAAGTAGTTTTTGTTTGTAATAAGAATTCATAAAGTGTATTCGTGGTTTAAAATGTGTGTTCAAAAACAAACAAAAAACACTGTGATATTGAATTGTCTAATAACAACGTATATTCGTGTATTATTATTGTAAATAACTAACTGGAGATAACAACGTATATTCGTGTATTATAGTAAATAACTAACTGGAGATAACAGCGTATATTCGTGTATTATTATTGTAAATAACTAACTGGAGATAACAGCGTATATTCGTTTATTATTATTGTAAATAACTAACTGGAGATAACAGCGTATATTCGTGTATTACTGTAAATAACTAACTGGAGATAACAACGTATATTTGTGTATTATTATTGTAAATAACTAACTGGAGATAACAGCGTATATTCGTGTATTATTGTAAATAACTAACTGGAGATAACATATTCGTGTATTATAATAAATAACTAACTGGATATAACAACGTATATTCGTGTATTATTGTAAATAACTAACTGGAGATAACAACGTATATTCGTGTATTATAGTAAATAACTAACTGGAGATAACAACGTATACTCGTAAATAACTAACTGGA
>NW_013667058.1:218911-225910 GCF_000517525.1 Limulus polyphemus
TGAAAAGTTACTTCCCTTATATGTAATTGTAAAAAACATAAAAACGCCCATAAAAACTGCAAAACCAAAAAAGTGAAACTACAATTTTGCACGTATCTCCGCATTGACCCAACAAACCTTCATGCCAAATGTGGTGAAGATCTATGTACAGGGAGCGAAGTAGTGGTAAAAAACGCAAAAACGCCCATAAAAACCGCAAATTGCAAAAATTAAAATTTGTACGTATCTACCCATGACCTAATGAACCTCCATACCAAATTTGGTGAAGATCCATCTTTAGGAGATGAAGTAGTGGTAAAAACCGCAAAACGCAATATGCATAACTGAAAATGCGTGTGTACTCCCGCATGAAACTAATAAGATCCATGCACACTCTGCAAAGTAGTTACATGGACATACAAAAGACAACAAATAGTACGATTATATATATAGAGAGAGATAAACAATTTTTAGCGGCTTTTCCGTAAACGTTTTTGTTCAACAAAATAAGACGTTCTACAGGGGCAAATAATAGCATTTGGTGAATACAGGCGGTCTTTTTATATTTTACAGATAAAAATTAAATGTGCTTTGAAACTTGGACCTTTGGTCTCTGATACTTCATGTTATTCACCGTTCCAATTCGCTCATGACTAGCGATTTGCTTTGTCTATTGTGTACTATTTTAGTTAAGAATTGACTTTGTTTAAAGTTTATACTTACTGCGTTACCGTACCGGCAGTATTCAAGTTGATTTTAATATGATGAACCAATGCTCAGTCGTGGATGATTAAAAGCCGGTCCCCCCACAGGACAGCGGTAAGTGTACGAACTTACAACGCTAGAATCCGGGATTCGATTTCCTGCGATTCACACAACACATAGCCTAATGTGCCTTTACTTCAAAACAAACAAGCAGTTAAAAGCTAAAGCGACCTTGGCCACATATGCTTACATTGAACACAAAACGTGTTTGAGCTTCTATTCGTCAAAGATAAAGCGTAGCCTAGTGGCTAGCAAGACTTTGGAATTGATATCCGTGGTTCCAGTCCAGTTCCTGCCAACAAGCATATCCCGCTCCACATTTTGTGGCCGTGGGTGCTTTGTAAGAGTAACTGTTAAATCCAACTATTCGGTCTGGTAAGAGTTGGTCAGTTCAAACGTTGGCGGTAATTGGCGTTGACTAGTTTTTCTCCCGGTGGCTCAGCGATAAGTTTGAGGGCTTATAACGCTAAAAATCGGATTTCGATACTCTCGGTGGACATAGCACAGATAGCCCATTGTGTGGCTTTGTGATTAACAACAATCAAACAAAAATATTGGTCAGCACTTTGAAATAATGATCACTCAAGACTGAGTCAAAAGTTGAATTTCAATGAATGTATTAAAAAACATTCAATAAGTAATCAGGAGGTAAATTATTCAATGCTTCTAGGTTCCTAATCAGTAGAAAGTTATTGTAAGTAATAGTGGGTTTTGCTGAACATTATATATTTATTTACAAAAATGTTTCTCAGTGAAAGTATAGGTTACAATATTTAGTTGTAAACCAACTAGTTATAGTAGTGTGTGTAAATCCTTCCACTTTCAAAAGTTCTGATTATAATGTAGATTAAGCCAAGATTTGTTTTCAGTTATAAATATCCAATTTGTTTTTTTTTTGTTGTTTTTTCACGTTTGATTACTCAGTAAACCTGATAAAATGTTACACTATTTAAACCTTGACAATGACATTGCTTATCCGTTAATGTTACATAGTTTTACCAAAAGTGCATGTTTTAAAAATGGTTAGAGACTGGTGAAATATTGATGTTATACCGTTAATATTATATTTTTCTGTCAAAAAAAAAAAGTCTGACATAAACAGCCTGGTGGTTGAGACGCACGAATCGCAATTTGTGGTTCGATTCTCGGTGGTGGACATGGTAGGTAGACCGATGTGGTTTTGCTCTAAGCAAATAAACAAAAACAAAAAGGGATTTTGTAAAATAATGATTTTCGCTCGTTCGGCCGTGGGAGAGTTGTTTGGTTTGGTTGGTTTTGAATTACGCGCAAAGCTACACGAGGGCTATCTACGCTAGTCCTCCCTAATTTAGCACTGATAGACTAGAGGGAAAGTAGCTAGTATTATCCACCGCAAACTTTGGGCTACTCTTTTACCAACGAATAGTGGGATTGACCGTAACTTTATAACGCCCCCACGGCTGAAAGAGCGAGCATATTCGGTGACAAGAATTCTAACCCGCAGATTGCGAGTCGAACGCCCTAACTACCAGGCCATGCCCAACAAATTTTTTAATGTAACTGATAATCCCACTACCAGATTAGAGTAATTTAAGAGTTGATGTTGGGTGGTATTGGCCAGTTGCTTTCTTTTTAATCTATCACTTCTAAATCTATCAGAAAGTCGATTGTTTTAATAATTAATAGACTTTAAGAATTAGAGCCTGATAAGATATTGATGTTATTCAGCTAATATTAAATAGTTCTATCAGGAAGCGGTTGCTGTACTAATGATTTTATTTGTTTTAGTACAAAGCTACACAACGGACTCTATGTACTCTGTCCACCACGGGGAATCGAACCCCAGAATTTAGAATTTTAAGGCCGTAAACTTACTATTGAACCACCGGAGGAATTTTACTAATGATTACAGCATGATATTTGTGTTATATCGTTAACTTTATACAGTTCTTTCAAGAAGCGAGTATTTTACAAGGAAAGCTTCCTTCGTAACAGAGTTGTGTGCGACCTAATTGTCAGTGTAAATCCAAGGTTTTGTGGTTCGAGTCCTGTTCCTGCAAACACACAAGTGCGCTATAAAAATAACAGTTAACTCTCGTTATTCGGTCTAACAAAAGTAGCCCAAGGGTTTTCCGAAGATACTTTTGTCTAGCTACCTTCTCTTTAGTCCGCAAATTTAAAATTATGGACAGCTAAGCGTAAATAGCCTTTTGGGTGATTTGGGCGAAAACCTTTAAACAAACCCTATAAAAGTAAATTAGCAAACACTTACATTTGCTACTGATGGTCTGTGTGTGGAGTTTTTTGCAGTATATTTTAATATACCAATTTATGCAAGAGAAGAGCATATTGGCCCAGAGTAACATAGAAACAATCAGATCCGAACTGCATTCCTCCTAAGTCACTTTTCGAGGGCCTTAATGATACATGCCAAGTTTGGTAACAATCGGTCTAGCGGTTCGTCAGTTATAAGTGAACAGACAAGCCTTTGTCAAATAATGATTTAGATATTTTCAAGACCGACCACAAGCTGTTCTCGGTGATTGAACTGACTGAAAACATACTGCAAAGTGTATATTTTATTGTGGTACACATTTCAAACTGTCAAAGCATTATAATTATTGTGTTTCTTTTAGAATAACTTCAACAGAAAAATTGTGTGATTAAAATTCACGAAGAAGGCTACCGTAGTCATTGAAGGGTTGTAAATATCACTGTTTTTGTGTGCAAAAAAAAAAGAATTTGTATAAAACATTGAAATGTTAGAGGCAAACGTTAAGTTAAAATAAAAACATCTAGTTTATTCAATATTCATCAAACTTTCATGACTATTGTATAAATGTCTCTATAGTGTTTTAAAAAATTAATGTAACAGGAATGTACCAGCACAGTCAATAATTGAACACACAAATAAGAACCAATACCGGGAAGGCTTCGTCCCCTATAAGCATGAAGGTTATAAAGTTAAAATTTAGGGTTCGATTCATGTGGTAGATACGGTACAACTAGCCCGTTCTTCAGCTTTGTGCTAAAACAATGTAATATCAGAAAAACATATTTTAATAACGTAATTTTTCATTTCCATTTTTAAAGCAAAAATCAAAAACACAATACATTATTTTGCCTTAGGCTTTATATTAATTTGATGGACTTCTTTTATCAATGTTCACTCTAAAGGATTCTCTTTTTTGAACTTTTCTTATGTATCAAAGACGCTCCGGTCACATTTAAATTAAGTATTATGTCAATTTGTATGCTTAAGATAACTAAGACGGAATATTAAGCATAAAATGTATATGTCTTTTATTTTGTATCAAAGCCCAATGTACTTTTTATAAGTGAAAATTCAATTAAATTTGGAAGAATCTAATTGTTAAAATAGAACTCTCGTTTGATTTGTAGCAGCAGCATCTGGTCTCAGAAGTATTTATAATAAAAGTATTTGTTCATTAAAAATGTTCTTATTTATTTCAAGAATGGAGTAAAAGCTTAAATATCAGCAGGATTCTTTTATGTTAGGAAAGTTTTAGGCACACAATTTTTATA
This sequence comes from Limulus polyphemus, assembly GCF_000517525.1. Lineage (NCBI taxonomy): Eukaryota > Metazoa > Arthropoda > Merostomata > Xiphosura > Limulidae > Limulus > Limulus polyphemus. The sequence continues at coordinate 223,181 of NW_013667058.1, forward strand.
TTCTAAAGTGTGAATTTAAATAAAATGTTGCAGTATTAGTTACTTCTGCTAGATAATAACTTTTTGTTAGCTCTGTAACTGTTTTCCTTTTACTTTGTTTCGTGTGAACAGAAATGAGCAAACTGTATGCGTTGTAATTTTTTCACTTAAGTAATACTTTCTCTCCCCCTAACATTTATTGTTAAAACCTCACTTACTTTCAAGCAAAATTGTGTCACAATTTTATTTTATTTTATCCTGGTATTGTTAAAAGATATAAGAGCGTATTTAAAAACACACAGAGATACAGCTGATAGCCGTCTGTTAGGCTTCGCAACGTCAGAGAAAGAGCCAGATGTTTAGATGAAGTTCGCGACTTGCAAGAACTTTGAATACATAAAAGTTCGTGACATTACCGACAAGCGAGAGGGATGGAGGGAGGGAAATACGAATGACAGGACTCAGTAGGATAGCGGGATTGTTCTATACACTCTTTACATAAGTACATAATTTCGATTACAAACACACGAGTTTTCCTTTAGATAAACCCCTGACCCCTGTTGAGTTATTGAGTAAAGACTCTGCTCGAACAAAGAAGCTAATGGTTGGTCGGAGTCACAAACAAAACCACACGAAAGTGTTGAAAGAAACACGTGCGTGTTAGTGTTGTCAGGCCTATCTGCTGAACGTTGCTTGTTATATGACACTAAAGTTAAAGTTCATAACTTCTCATCTTGCAGTATTTTTAAAAACGTTATTAATGAATAAGTTACCTTTACGACTTGGTGAAGTAAGATTACTCTTCCTGTTTTTCAACTATTATTTAGCGATATTATTACGACTTAAGATATGACTTTGGTTCTCATAACGCACACATAACCATACCTAGCACTAACATACAAAACGTTAAAAATGTGATTTACGTGCCCAATATACGTATGTATGGAAACAAAATGTGAATTATATGCCTCGGTATACATATGTATGGAGGCAAAATGTGATTTATACATATGTATGGGAGCCATATCATAACACACAATTCTTTCAAAATGTGATTTACTACACCATGAGGAATTTCAATCAATATTAAGCTAATACGAGCCGTGGACTTCTAATATGAATATGAAAAAGATCCAAATTAGAAATAATTTGGTTTCTGAACTAAGCATTAGTCAACCCCTGGAGGGATTTGAGATGATAGAAGGAAGGAGTTGTGACGTATTTATATATATATACATATTGTATGCATGTGTGTATGACAATTTATATAAACACATACATATACAATATTGAATAATAATGTAAACGCACAGGAGGTACACATGCAGGAGTCACAAACAATGAATAATTACAGCTGAATGGTCCATTTATCATTAATACAAAACGTTATTACAAAAAATAGAAAAGTGAGTAAGTTGTACAATATAAAGTAATTTCAGTATTTGCTGTAAATAGATCAGTACACATTTTTATGTTACTAAGATTCCATAAGTGTATGTTACTAAAATTCTATCACTGTATGTTACTAGGTTTCTATCACTGTATGTTACTAGGATTATATCAGTGTTTGTTACTAGGGTTCTATCAGTGTATGTCACTAGGAATATATCAGTGTTTGTTATTGGGTTCTATCACTTTATGTTACTAGGATTATATCAGTGTTTGTTACTAGGGTTCTATCACTGTATGTTACTAGGTTTCTATCACTGTATGTTACTAGGGTTCTATCAGTGTATGTTACTAGGAATATATCAGTGTTTGTTATTGGGTTCTATCACTTTATGTTACTAGGATTATATCAGTGTTTGTTACTAGGGTTCTATCACTGTATGTTACTAGGTTTCTATCACTGTATGTTACTAGGGTTCTATCACCTGTATGTTACTAGGTTTCTATCACTGTATATTACTAGGAATCTATCAGTGTATGTTACTAGGATTATATCAGTGTATGTTACTAGGATTCTATCAGTATATGTTACTAAGGTTCTATCACTGTATGTTACTAGGATTCTATAAGTGTATGTTACTAGAATTCTATCAGTGTATGTTACTAGAACTCTATCAGTGTATGTTACTAGGATTCTATCAGTGTTTGTTACTAGGGTTCTATCACTGTATGTTACTAGGATTATATCAGTGTTTGTTACTAGTGTTCTATCACTGTATGTTACTAGGTTTCTATCAGTGTATGTTACTAGGATTATATCAGTGTTTGTTACTAGGGTTCTATCATTGTATGCTACTAGGATTATATCAGTGTTTGTTACTAGGTTTCTCACTGTATGTTACTAGGATTCTATAAGTGTATGTTACTAGAATTCTATCAGTGTATGTTACTAGAACTCTATCAGTGTATGTTACTAGGATTCTATCAGTGTTTGTTACTAGGGTTCTATCACTGTATGTTACTAGGAATATATCAGTGTTTGTTATTGGGTTCTATCACTTTATGTTACTAGGATTATATCAGTGTTTGTTACTAGGGTTCTATCACTGTATGTTACTAGGGTTCTATCACTGTATGTTACTAGGTTTCTATCACTGTATATTACTAGGAATCTATCAGTGTATGTTAATAGGATTATATCAGTGTATGTTACTAGGATTCTATCAGTATATGTTACTAAGGTTCTATCACTGTATGTTACTAGGATTATATAAGTGTATGTTACTAGAATTCTATCAGTGTATGTTACTAGAACTCTATCAGTGTATGTTACTAGGATTCTATCAGTGTTTGTTACTAGGG
>NW_013667058.1:226910-241925 GCF_000517525.1 Limulus polyphemus
CGCGAAATTCAAAACAAACAAACAAACAAAACTATGTCTATTTGCAGACTATCCTGACATAAAACTATGACAAAAGGAGACATTTCGACAATGTTAAATCGACTTAGTGTTAGAAAGGGTGCATGAATAGTTGTCTACAGATTCTTTTTAATAAACCACTTTGAAAACAGCACTTAAAGAACCTTGGTCTATCATTGATGCCACTTGCTGTGTAGTAAAATCTTGATCACTACATTGCAATGAATGTTGCATTGAAGCTCATATTTATTATATTACAGTCTTTTATCACAGATATGAGAAAAAGTACTCTGTTGGTGTTATGGTCCATGAAAGTAGGGCGTTTCGGCTGTGGTTTAGCAGGATATTTTATGTACACTACATGGTACGAGAACCAGAAAGTACCAGACAGTGTTGCACAACCACTTAACTAAACAGTTTTACTGAATATAAAGATGTTGAATAATGGTGTAGATACTGTACTGAATGTTCTGCTTATACAAAAGCCAGTCAACACAGAGTTACGCCAGTGCAATGGAATACTATAGATATAGCCAGACCACTGTTTGGAACTGAAAAAGGAAATTGACAGTTGAATATTTTACAAAATATGGTGCAGCATATCTACTCTCTGACATTTCAACACAATCAGAGGCTATTAAATTCGCTGAGTACTAGATAACACACTTGAGAGCATCAGAGTTGACCCACAGAACTAAAAAACGAATTTATAAATGTTCTCTTTTTGTGGAATTATGTCACACATTAGGGCTAGTGAAGACTCAAGCTTCACCACATTTTACCCTCAGTCGGATGGTCTGGCTAACTATTATATTCGCATTGAAAGCAAAATACTTACAGAGTATATGAGCTCCAAATAAACTGACTGAGATCACCACCTGCTTTACATTACTAAGGCAATTCTGGAATGAGTTATGTATAGCTTTGTTTCTTCACTCTTTACGACACTTTTATTTAATAGTCATTCTCCAATTAGTGTGTTCAGGCTAACAGCTTCAAATGAGGAAAGCAGCTGTATGTAAAAAATTAAATTATGGCAAGACTGGAGAACTAAAGTAGTTCCAAGATGAAAATTGTTATTGACTGTGGTATACACCATAATAAAAGCAGCTCCTTGAATAAAGTTGTGCCACACCTCAAAATTTTACAGCTATTCTGTAAACTATGAACTTTAACAGTCAAATAATGTGGGAAAGTGTATTGATCACGTTGACAAACTTCTAACGAATTAGTTGGACAAAGTCACAGAAAGTGGTGGTTAGTCTGTTTGTTTGTAGGGAAGCACAAAGCTACACAATGGGCTATCTGTGCTCTGCCCACCACAGTTATCGAAATCCGGTTTCTAGCGTTTGTAAGTCTGCAGACATACCGCTGTGCCACTGGGGGGGGGGGGGCAGAAAGTGATGGAGAATAAATATTAGATTGTAATAGTCAACCTAGCTGATCTGGAGGGTGATGCCACAAAATCTGATCTAGCTATGTCAATGAGGTCAATGAGAAAGAGCCATTACCTTAGAGTGTTTGGAAGAACATCTGAAATCACATAGTCGCTCTTCAATCAGTATGGAGACTTTCACTACATTAGGCTCCAATACCATAGTAGCAGCAACTGAGAAACTTTGTCTAATATACTTATGTCTAGTAGCAAATCGTACTGAGTGATGAAAACATCATGGCGAAATGTGAAAGAATCACAGCTCAAGACATTACATAAAAAAGTATTTGAACGTTTTTGAAGAACTGGAGGCTGAGCTCTCTACAGAAGACTGGGTGAATATACCCAACCCCAAGGAAATCCCTTTCAGTGTGAGAAATAGAGGTTATTTTGAAATAGCAAAGATAATTTTTACCTATAAACACACACACACACACACACATAGCAACCATCATTAAACTTACCAATGCATTAACAAAGAATGTGGTCAATCAATGACTTAGAAAAGCAATAACCTAGAAATAAGCTTAAGCTTCCATTGGTTCTGTCATCTGGAATGGACCTACCAGTGCTTGTCCTGAAATGTCACTGCCCATTGCACACTACTTGCTGTAAGTTAGCTTGGAATCTCGTACAGTTAAAGAAAAAAAGGGCTATGGGGATAGACACAATTTGTAGAAGCCAGATAAACCAATATCACCCGGCACTTAAACACAGGACTAGGATATACAAAAAAAAGGACTTGCAAAGAATAAAGTTTCTGGTAAAAGTAGTGTCAAACCCAAACAAAGTGGCTGTCACTGCTCTTTAATATCTCTTTTCCTCGATTGATTGAGGAGCACCCATAAATAAGTGTATGTAAATATTACTTTGGTGTAAAAGTGGTTAAATGTGAAAGTAATTATGGAGATAGTGAATAAAATGCAAATATTATAGGATTGCTTTTCCCCTCTGTTGTACCAAAATGATTTTCACCAGAGTACAATTACGAGTTAGCATTTGTACAATCATACAGTACCACACCAGCATAATTACTAAGTACATTAAATCATACTATTTCCAGCTGTAGTATAGTGAATGCAATCATGTTTCCCAAGACAGAAATGCTGCATGATAAATCTGTAGAAATCATGTGACAGATTGAGGCAAAATTTCATTTTTAGTAAGAACGTCATGGAAACTCTGAAGAGAGAGTATATGAAATGAATAGTATTGATTATAGAAAGGAAGAAAGCCCGAATTATTCTAAAGTGATGTTAAATAATTCAGGTATGTTATTTCCATGGCAAACTTAAAATACAACTAATAACCCGCCAAGACCTAGATGTAAGTACAGGAATGAATATAATGTCTAGAACATTGGTCTCAATGGGCATATAGCTGCTCAAAAATCAATTCTTAAGAGAGATAACCAAAATAAAAGACTTTAGTGGTAATCAGAATTAAAACAATTGGATGAACCAAGCTGAAAAAATGGTGCTCTTTACAGATGAATATAAATCCAATTTGTTTGGCATGGATTAATGATTGCTTGATGGCAAAATGGAGAAAGGTATAACGATCAACATATAAAATGTACAGTTAAGCATGCTAGGGAATCAATGCAAGGGTGTAGTGAATATCAGCCAATGGTGTTGGAAATCTATTTTAAGGCCCGGCATGGCCAGGTGGTTTGGGCGCTCTACTCGCAATCAGAGGGGCGCGGGTTCGAATCCCCGTCACATCAAACATGCTCGCCCTTCCTGCCGTGGGGGCGTTATAATGTAACGGTCAATCGCACTATTCGTTGGTAAAAGAGTAGCCCAAGAGTTGGCGGTGGGTGGTGATGACTAGCTGCCTTCCCTCTAGTCTTACTCTGCTAAATTAGGGACGGCTAGCGCAGATAGCCCTCGTGTAGCTTTGCACGAAATTAAAAAAAAACAAAAAACAAAAAATCTATTTTAAATTATGGCCCCTGACTGCTGATAGGTATAAGCAAATTAGTATACTTTATGTTATTCCCACAGGAACAAGACCAGTTGGACAAAGGTTAATCTTCCAGCAAGACAGTGATACCAAGCATGCAGAATTGTTTTGAAACCATAGCTGGAGTAAAAGAGGCTGATGGGACACTTTAAACTATGACTTGCCCCGCACAAAGTCGTCATATAAATATAATTACTGCTATATAGGCTTATATGAAAACTGAAAAGGTCAAACAGCAACTAAACAACTTGGCTGAATTATGTGAAGTAATACAAAACACTTGGAACAATATTTCGTAAAATTGCATTAATAAACTTCTGCTAGTATAAAAACAAAGTACACTGTTCTGTTCAAAGCAAATACTAGCACATTGTATATTTCATTCACTTTTTGTATTGTGCTTAGGATAGATTTAAAATTTAGTTGCAGTTGTTTATTGTTTGTGTTTCCTTTAAGTTTATCACCTGTGTATGTATAACAAATTTTACTAGGACTTTATTAATATACTAGGTTGAATATATTGCATTAAAATAAGTTTGAATTTGGAAATCAGCAAGTTACATGACAACCATAGCTGATGTAAAGCCACTATGGAACAAAATATATCGGAACTACATTTTGACATTGTTTTGCATTTTGTAAGTAGTGTGTGCTGCGGATAACTGATCGCTTTTGGAAAGGGTATGTAAAAGCCCTTACCAACACAAAATATCCATACACTCAAATCACAAAGATGCGTTCAGATCGAGGATTTAGATTTTCCAAGATGGGGATATCCTTTCTACTTAACCTTAGGAACAAACTTTTTGCAATGAAAATTACGCTGCAGGGTGTTGTCAAAGTGCACTATCATCAGATACAGCATAAATGGATGTGGTGACAGGAATTGTAACAACATGGCGAGGCTCTAAAATTATTTTATAATAGCATATTCAATCCTCTGTATATATATATATATATGTGTGTGTGTGTTGATACATTTGATACATTATGATGAGTATTATCATTCATATGATTTAAGATTTGATAGTGTTGGCGATGTTACTGCTGCAATGCAGTGTTGTGAAGAATACATTTAAGATATCTATTGGGTTTTAATTCGTATTTCCATACTTTGATTCATTATTTACTAGGAATTCTATAGTTACGCTTTTATGAGTTATCGGTAATGGTCAACTAATGTCTATGTTAGGCTAGCATAGATTAGGTTTGTTTTAGAGCAAAGCCACAATGAACTGTCTGCTGTGTCCACTGCGGGGAATCGAAACCCGGATTTTAGCGTTGTAAGTCCGTAGAATTACCGCTGTCCCACCGGGTGGCGTATAAGTTAGGTAAGAGCACTAGTTGGTTAGATGTTGGGAACAGTCTCTCTTTTTTTCAGTTTCTGGTCTTGTTAGATTAGGCTAGCTATTAGAGTTAGTACATCTGGGTGGCATCTTTGTTTAGTTTTGGTGCACTAGGATAGGCTAAGGTAGTTAGGTATCAATGCAAGTGTGTGATGAATCTCAGCCAATTGTGTTGAAAATCTACAAAAAATCATGGCACTCTGACTGTTGACAGGTACAAGCAATGTCAGGATATATGATAAAGACAGAAAAGTGTGGATATTGCGGAGTTGTGAATTAAAAGTGTGAATTCCAATATCTATTCATTAAAAGTAGGGTAGTTAGATGAGTTAATTTCTTGAATTATTTAAGATAGACTATTTAGATATGTATTTCCCTATCACAGAACTCTGATTTTTATTATGTTATTATGTTATAATTAGAGAGATTTACTGTAATGTTGTAATCACATCATGAAAAAAGTATTATTTTTTATTCTGATAATGTTATGCAAAATAAATCTATGTTTTTCCCAATTATGTAAATATTTTATGTTTTTTACAACTTACTTAAAAGGTTTTTTACTTATAGTTGCACTATGTGTTGTTGTATTTATATTATTATTATGTTAGTATATTTTTATATTACAAAGTGTTCTACACTTTATACTGTAATATATTTTGTGGGTGTTGATGTAGTTAACTGATTTTTGTGCTAGCCTATTTAGATTTTTTCCCCATAAGGCCATAATGTATAGTAGTGAAAGTGATATAAACTTGTTTAGAGAAGTGCTGTGATTCGTCTACTTTTATTTTTCCCAGGATCCCTATGGGAGGTCAGTTTGATTATTATTATTGTCTAATACTGTACATTCATTTTGTCCTACCATTATGACATCAGAAACCATTCGTCATGGCCTTAGGTATTTATTGTGTACCCAGGGCCCAATAGGTAATTTTTGCAATCTAAAATTGTAATTCGATTTTATTTTTCAGTAAAGTCCAGCCCCAAAGAAACTTCAGGTGATGTAATTGATACATCGTGTACACCAGTATATTTTTATTTTCTTCAACATTCTACAAGTGATGTGTTTATGTAATGCTATAGTAAAAGCCTGCCAGGTCAGCATCTGTCATTCCATACTTAGGTAGTGGTACCGTTACAACAACCACTCACTAATGTATGACATTTCACACTTAGGTAGTGGTACTATTACAACAACCACTCACTAATGTATGACATTTCACACTTAGGTAGTGGTACTATTACAACAACCACTCACTAATGTATGACATTTCACACTTAGGTAGTGGTACTATTACAACAACCACTCACTAACGTATGACATTTCACACTTAGGTAGTGGCACTATTACAACAACCACTCAGTAACGTATATATATTTCACACTTAGGTAGTGGTACTATTACAACAACCACTCACTAATGTATGACATTTCACACTTAGGTAGTGGTACTATTACAACAACCACTCACTAACGCATGACATTTCACACTTAGGTAGTGGTACTATTACAACAACCACTCACTAATGTATGACATTTCACATGTCATTCCATTCCCTAGTAGTAGTACCATTCCAATAACCATTCACTAATGATCATTATATGTTTGCCCCTGATGAAGACAGGCGTACATGTAGATTTTTTGGTGTTTTTGTGTATGTGTGAGAGTGGGAGCGATTCTCATGTTGGTATAATACGTTAGTGTATAAGGTAAAAACGCACTATGTTGTAATGATCATAAATGTTTATGCTTTTAGTGCCTACTCTGTTGCTGGAGTGTGTAGTTACATTATTGGAAGAATCAGGTGTAGTAAAAAAGAATTGAGTTTATGTTCTAGAGAGAAAGAGAAAAAGATTCACATTATAGTTCAATGTTCTTGGACTAAAAGATTCACATTATAAATCAACCAAAGTTCAATGTTCTTGTACTACACTGTACCTCGCTACATTCAGTATTAATCCTATTTATCATCACCTATCAAGATCTAAAGTTTGACTTATCTGAACCATTTTTTGCAACTTTTTTTTTAATCACATTACTTGTCTAACCCATGCATTACTGTGATTTTGTGAATAATATACTTTGTGTTTATTAATTCCTTTACGTTATTTTACATCACGCAAACTTTCACCAAGATCCACGGTCACTTCGTTTTGAGGTGTTCGAAGAGCTGTTTATCTAACTAATTATATTTACCACATAAGGTTACCATATAAGAAGACCCCACTTGGATTGGCTACCATTGTAACAATCTACCTACGAAGCATGTCTATGCAAGTTGCTGTGAAACATTATCGATGAAATCACTGTAACAATTATTGAAGGTAAGGATGAGCGCCATCTAAGGATTCAAGATATTTTGTGCTTATTAAAACTAAAGCCACTTTTAAATCGAAGGAATTCGGTATATATATGCTTCTTCTCACAGTGTTATTTTTATTCTAAACTCTGAATAACCACAATACATAAGGCTTTAAAAATGTTATCTATTTACATCAAAATGCATTGCTTAGTAACCATACACAGTCATAACATATGTGGCTATAAAAATGTGATTTATTCCACAAATATTTTAAGAAATTTACTGTATATTAGATTGATGCATATATTGGATCATAATTGAAAAAAAAAAGCCAAATTGGAAATAATCTGTATTCTGAAATAGTACAGCCACTGTGTAGCTAGAATTATTCTTCCATAATGCCAGTGGTACTTACAGTAAGGTTGTGCTGAACGAATTCCAAATTTTTTCATGGTTGCCTTCTACATATATTTTTTTAATTTCTGATTAACAAACTAATTAACGATTTTGTTCGGTCCAACATCGTGGCTGATAATCAGTTGATATCTTCAGGATATCCTAAGGAGGATTTTTTTAATATTCAATGTGAATATGCATACGAGTACAGAATTGATGAAATATATAGGCTAACAAAATTTAAAATTTTAGAAAACAACGCATACATTACAGATTTTTATGTTAGAGAAGATAGCCACGTGATAATTGACAAGAATCTCACACACAAGTGGAGCTAAACGGGCGTGTACAAGTCGAATTACTAAAAATGTAACTCATTTAGCCATCCAGCAAGATAACAGAATTTGGGAATCCTTCCCAAATTCATTCTGATATCTATTCAGAAAACAACATATAATGGGCATAAGCTTAGCACTTTTGTCTTGAAATCTCGATAGAAGATAGCAGCAGGTTATCGAATAAACATAAAATAATACCTAAGGTGTGATAGTATGGTTACTAAACGTGACATCAATTCCATCTGTGCAACTTGTCTTGTTTCGCAAACTAGACAGCCTTTCTTTAGAAATCTCTCACTCGCTTTTTTACAAAGTCTTGTCATTTTGGAAACAAAATTTTCTGTTTACAATTTTACGAACACACTCAAACGTAGTTTGAATTCCAATGCACTTATTTAAATCGTGACCCTGTTGTAAACTTGACATTGCAAATTTTCTAAATCCATTCAAATAAAATGACCATAGAAAATTTTATTATCTTATCAAAATGATTTACATTTCTTTTTGTTTTTGTGTAAATTAGCATAACTGAATGTTCTACTTGGTGTAGAATAGGATATCTACTAAACACGTATCAATCCAATGCTGAGAAAAAGAATAATCTCCTTTTTTATATAGTTTAAATTGGTATTTCCTTTGTTTTGTTGTTAAGCACAAAACTACACAGTGAGCTATGAGAGAAGATAGGTTTGCAAAAAATTACAAGAATAACTTACCCCTCTTGTATGGTCCCAACTGTCTCAGCTTTTGGTGGTGGAGTCAAGGGTTAGGACATGTCTTCCTAGCATACCCTGAACTCTTTGACCCAATTGGAAAGTAGATTGAATGCCACAGCTGACCTAAGCATCATTTCTGATTAAGAGCTTCCTGTGTATTCTAACGGAGCCAGCTACTTCCAAGAAGACAATGCTTCTACCCACCCTGCCCAAATTGTGCGAGCGTAGTTTGGGAAGCATGATGGAAACTTTGGGTATCTCTCATGACCACCACAATCCTCAAATCTCAATACTTAACATCTGCAGGATAAGCTCGAAAGACACATTTGCTCTCACGATCCTCTGTCAATCTCGCTCCATGAATGGCGTACAGTTTTAATGACTGAATGGGGAACAAATCCTCAGGACACCTTCCATCATCTTGTGGATTTTATGCCAAGTCTTATAATGGATGTTATTCTAGAAAAGGGGAGACCCAACTCATTATTGGGTATAGTTCCTAATAAAGTGGCCAAACATTGTATCTGGAAGATTCAATCCCGTTTCGACTTCTTGATAGAAATTTTAATGTTCTCTTGCTGCCCATCATGAAAATAATCAACTCTCCGACGATGAAATGCACTGCTCTGTGTGATGTTGTTTTTCACGACGATTGTAATGGTAAAAGTAGAATGTACCATAAGAGAAGCATTTCATAAAAATAGATGAACATAGTTCGAATTTTTTCAAGAGATGGTAATCATTTGTTTTTAGTGCCATACAAATTGTATGCATTGAACATCTAACAATTGTTAAATATTTCAGCTGATGCTAGAAATCTATTAATAAAATGTATTTTTTATTACTATTGCGAATGAAAATCTAATATCAAATCAGTTTTAAACTTACACTAAAACGAGTACCCATTCCTACACGAAATATGCAGTGGCATGCATGGGGAACATATGTAATAAACTTATAGTCCTTTGATAAATTCATCTGTCATCTCAGAGAAATATAGTAACTAAAAACAAGTATGTTTTCAGAAACACATCTGCACATTGTACTTGCCAGAAGGTTGAGAGGTTCAGAAGAACTAGTGAACAAGACAGGAACAGTAACTGTAAACATTAAGTGGACCTTACATGTATTACCGGCCAAACAAGTTAAAATAAAATTCGTAGGAATTACCAAAGGGGAAAGGATTATTAATTGCAAAATTGTTCACTATAACTATTCAATATTAGATTCCATTCCACGGGAATGATTTTTTCCAGAAATTTATATCTGTGGCTTGACGTCGTGAATACGTGTGACGGCAAAGCACCAAAGGCCTTATGTGGAAAAATAAATGTAATCTTCTGTTGCCCAATAACTGTATTCACGTCAACGATGTGATGAAAGTACTTTGTCACCAAATTTGTTTCTAAAAATATCTCGAACAACTGAATATCTTTATCAATTTAAAGCACTGCCTACACAAAAATTACATTTATTTCTACTTTTTAGAGTTGAAATTTTACCAGAAATACAATGCAATAATCAGGAACCTAATTTAACATATCTTTGCATCACGTGAGTGATATTTAATTTTTAATTAGACAAACATTATGAAGAAACACAGAGACAAAAACATTGTACATTCTTGCACTCTATAGAGATAGCCCATAAACACTTAAGTCCAGTAACTTCTTAAATTTTGTCTAAAATAAGGTGCTCTAACTTTACCAATGTCATCTGTTATCCCTGCAGCTTTCAAGTATTTATCCATCCCTTACCGCTCTTGTGAAAAACTGACATCATAATTCTGAAGTTTCAACTTGCTGGTAATATCTCTTTACTAATGATCGCATTGCATTACGACATGTCCAAGAATTTAGTAAAGTAAGACCCTTCTAACTAGACGAAAGTCTTTTCTTACTGGCCATATCCAGAGTTTACCTGTAGAGAAAGGGTGGTTATTTCAGTCCATACATCTCCACATGATCCTCTATTTTACCTTTCAAGAGTATTTTGGATATCCATTTCCAAACAAATAAATCCCTTGTCTTTGCACCTATTTCTACTAGCATATAATGAGTAATATTCTAATCACGTGCCAGATCAATGAAATATCTTAAAAGCTATTGCTTGGATAGTCGTCATAGGATTTTCACGCAGAGCTACACATGGAATCTCTGAACCTGTTCCTAGTTTTGAAAGAAGCTAGTTAACAGCACCCGCCGCCAACTGTTGTCTGACTGTATAATCGGATTTGACTGTCATTTTTTATAGAGCACCCACGACCCAATAGTGCGGAGCGCGTTTTTTGCTGCAATGAGTCACGAACCGTGAACCTCCAGATTCACAGTCCGGGCACTTTAATCCCAAACTACGTTCGACCCGATAATCGCAATGACATACAGGAGAGAAACTGTATAAATAGTGACAATGAACGGCGAAACAGGCTAGGTGGATATGAATCGCTAGCAGTGGCTTAACTTCATGATTCGGTATAATGTTATATATTAACTTAAACATCGCTTACAAGAAAAATAGTTCTATTTTTTTCATATAATAACAGTAATAAACAATTTCAAAAATTAAATCAGCAAACGTAAATTAAAAAAATATATATTTTAATGTATTGTTCCTGTCATAGAACGTGGGAAGAACTTTGAAATATAGTGAGTAATTTGAAACGTAACTTATTGAAATTCCAGTAGATTCATAACATACAACATCTGCGCACAACATATAAAAAAGAAGCCGCACCGAATGAACACAATGAGCGATCACTTGATGATAAAATGTACTCACATGTAGATATCTGAACAAGTTAGCAGTTTATTAGTTTACAGATCAGCATTTCCATATTACAAACAACCATATGAAACTGTCTTCTTCTCAAATTTCTGATCACCTATCAGTTCTTGACACGGAAGGCTGTAATTTTACTCATAATTTATGCTAGTTTCTGAGGCATCATTATTTGTGTAACAAACATTTGTAAGTGGAAGTCCTTTTTTTTTCTCTATATAAACATGATTTTTGATTTAGCGTCATAGGTATCGCCTGGTCTGTGCATGGAGACTCCAAACAAAATAACCAAAATACGCAAAAAAAAGTCACAACATCAAAACTGTTAGTTCACAATACCCATTAATTATAAGTCAAATTAACTGAGTATCAGTAGCTATATACGTAATAAAACAGTCCAGATATTTTATTCTAATACGTCTTTAAGAAAAAAATATAAAGTTAATAACTATATATTTTACATGCACATTGCTTTAAGTTAACGAACGTTACTTTGGAATAGAACATATGATATTTTATATTCCATGAAGAAAGTGTTAGAATAAATACTGCTTAACACGATTTTAATATTATAATTGTAATTATTATGGAATTTATATAGTAATTTCATTATATAAATAATATTCGAATAAACCAATAATAATCATTGGTTATTCTTATTGTTTCTCCCCTAATCTACTTTAAAATGAAAAAAGGAATAAAAAAATAAATAATTTTAAACTCTAATAGATTTTTACGTGAAGAGAAATTCATTTAGGTCTTGCTTTCACAAATAATTAAGGCCAAGCGTCGAATCACTAATGATGTACTCTATCCAATCAGCAGCACATTGGATGTGCTAGCATGTCAACCTTCATTCCAGTAATGGCTTCTGAACTGAGAAGTGGAACTTACATTCAATTAGACCCTATAAAACGCTGCGCCGCATAGAATTTAGTATGATTTATTGAATTTATTAGAAACATCATGCTGAGCATGCCCCACTTACCACCATGCTCCACAAGTGAACGGGAAGCGGAAGTCCCGCTGTTCAAGCCGTAAATAGCCACAAAATCGTCCGGTTTTCGTTTGTCCGAAACTCGTTCGTCCCTTAAAACCCTTTGGTCGTCGGCCATGGTCTCCACAAGTGGACTTTGTGTCCAGAAGGTCGTTTTTCCAGACAACCAGAGAATAACTGAAGATCTAACCAAAAGTGACTAACGAAGTTACATCAGATACAGCCTTATAAGCTACACTGCTGTGCCTGTTATGTACTGAAAACCTGAACCAATAAAACTTGCCTTTGGTCGAGGGGTCAGAACGGCCAAGCGGAATCTCGCATCTTATTTGGTTTCTGATTGGTTAAACAGGCGTATAAGGCGTGCCAGAGTTATGTGCCGTCCCACCAAGATCCCACCGTTCACGTGGTGAGGAAAATTATACCTAATAAAAAGGATTTTCTCGGTTTACGTTTACTTTAACGAATATCAAACATATATATAATTTATACATGCATGCATATATCTATTGCATAGTTTTTCTTTTTATGTGAAATTATACATCTTACCAAACATGGTAAAAAATTATTTATCGATATGTATACATAATCGACCACAGCACCAGACACTATATTTAACATTCATTAAATATAGGATAGATATCATTCTAAGACTTTCATATGTCTTCAAAACGCGTATGTAATGGAGCATGGATGAAATCAAGGCTTTTTCTAAGACCACTCCATATTTCTGACCTAACAAGATGGAACAGAAGACGTCAGCTCGATAAGATGATTATAACGTAAATTTATTGTACTAAATTACTTTCAGAGAAGTAGTGCAAAATTAAATCAGCGAGACTGAGCGCGGTGAGCGACGCAGCTCCACGTGCGCATCAGAAGGAGATGTACCGTTAGTGAAGTTGGTGGTCTCATAGCACACGTGGAACTACAAACACTGTTAAAGATGGTTCCTAACTAAAGTTTTACAGGTGGAAACAGGTCTGAATAAGAGTAATCATAGTCCTGTAACTGATAACTGTACTATTGAAAATTGTTTTCAGTGTATATTTCAATCGGAATACACGCAAAGGCATATTGCCATGTGTTCCTAGAAAGGTAAGACGTGGATTTTTTACACCTGCGGTGAGAATTTTTAAATCAAGATATTTTTCAATACCATTGAATTTTGTCTTTCTTAAATAAATAACAGTTTAACCAGATTGTGAAGGACAGTCAACGATCTCTTCTGATGGTTAAAGTTAATGGATACGTTATTGAATATGAATTTTGTTTGTAAACTTTCTTATATTCATAATAAAACATTGCAACTATACATATACTAAAGTTATTTAAGCTATCTAAAAATAATACTGGTTATAATTTAATGTACAGAAACTGTCAATAATTTAGCATTGTTCTGAAACTTAAGTTTAAAGTGTGTGCATACATAAGATATTATTGACTGGTTTAAATCCATGTTTTATACCAACACATTAACTAACTTACGACGTATAGTCTGAGAAAACATTGAATAATATTTTAAAATATTATTTATATTATATGCATGTCCTACGGCTATCATTAGAAAGACGATGGACAAAATAACTGTTGGTTATTTCGTAGAAGATTAGTTATTCTTAGATATTTGCAGACTTGACAACACTGGCAAGACGAAGCTTGTATTACAATAAGTAATTAAACGAAGCAGTGCCTTTTTATGCTTTTGATTCTTGAGAGTATGGTCAAACAAATGCATGTTCATGCGTTAAATATGTACATGGTCTCTAAACTTCTTTCGTGGAGTACTGTAAATGGTTCGTTTTCTACACTTTCCTACTCATGAACGTTGTAAGTAGTTTTCTCTAAAGCTCTGCTTTCTTGAAATACTGTAAACAAGAAGATTTTGGATCGATGGGATATTTAATTGAAGTCTTTCGAATGAGTCTGAATGTGTGTTTTTTCTTGGGTTTTCATTCTTATCAAACATATTAGTCTCCCAGTTGCACCAAGCCACACAAGAGCTATCTGTACATAGCCATTCACAATTTGATAGACTCACCGCCAACTAGTGAGCTACTCTCGACTGTTCAAAAAATTAGATTTGACCGTCACTTCTAGAGTGTACTCATGTACACAAAGTGCGGAGCGTGTTTTTAACGGGATATGAACACCTGGCTTCACCTGGCTCAGTTGCAGCAAAGCTTCTAATGTTTGTTTGTTTTTGAACCGTAATCGTTGATTTTTCTTTTCATTATGTAATACAGTAATTTGTGGTTGTTTCACACTGATTAATTTTAAATTATTTTTCTCAGTTTTAGCCATGTTGAAACCTCCAAATTATTTGGATACTCCTGGTATTTTTACTGATAATTCACTACAGATATATATTAATTGAAACAAGGATGTTGGTGATTTCAAACAAATGTACAAAGTTAACGTTATCACTGTGAAAACATATATCAATGGATGAAGCTTCCTCGATCCACAGTAGATGGTGTCCAGGAATTGGTTTGTAGTTATGTTGTGACACATTTTTACGAAGTAATTAAGTAATGTTGTGACACATTTTTACGATTGTTTGTTTGTTATGGATTTCGCGCAAACCTACACGAGGGCTATCTGCGCTAGCCGTCCCTATTTAGCAGTGTAAGACTAGGGGGAAGGCAGCTAATCATCACCACCCACCGCCAACTCTTGGGCTACTCTTTTACCCACAAATAGTGGGATTGACCGTCACA